>NC_091209.1:1106952-1381952 GCF_040958095.1 Procambarus clarkii
TGTACTCCTCTTGACATGCCAGAAAGTATTCTGAGGAAACTACTCCAAGCTTGTACTAAAGAGGCACCCTTCTTGAGCCCGGATGGGCACATGTATAAGCAAGTAGATGGGGTCGCCATGGGTTCTCCCCTAGGTGTCCTGTTTGCAAACTTCTACATGGGTACCATCGAGCAAAAAGTCTTAGTCGACATGAACTTGAAACCGGCCATATACTGCAGGTATGTTGACGACATTTTTACACAGGTACCTGATGTCAGACATCTGCAGGAGCTGAAGGAGGCATTTGAGCAGAGTTCCGTGCTGCGTTTCACTTACGAGACGGAAAAGGATGGGAAGCTGCCTTTTCTAGATGTAACAGTCATGGAAAAGGGCGGAGGTTTCCACACTGCAGTCTACACTAAGGAAACAAACATAGGAATGTGCCTAAATGCCAACAGCGACTGCCCTGACAGGTACAAGAGGAGTGTTGTTAACGCATACGTCGACCGTGCTCTCAGCCACAGCTCAGAATGGAAGCAAGTCGACGAAGAACTCTGTAGGGTAAGGCAGGTTCTAGTCAATAACGGCTTCTCCAATGGTTTCATCGAAGACATCATAAGAAGAAAGTGAAAAGCCATGCAACCTCTGAAGAGACAACTAACACAACACCTATACCCCCTATTAGACTATTTTACAGGAACTTCTTTTCCACAGCTCATAAAACGGAGGAAAGGGTCCTGAAAGATATTGTTAATAGAAACGTTATCCCTACAGACAAAAATCAGAGGATACAACTGACGATTTACTATAAAACCAGAAAAACGGCCAGCCTACTCATGAGAAACTCTCCAGACACAAAACAGAACGCTTTAAAAGAGACTAACGTCGTCTATGCCTTCAAATGCCCACTTGGGGACTGTAAGCTCCAAAAAACCCAGTATATAGGCAAGACAACAACATCTCTTTCTAGGCGTTTAACGATGCATAAGCAACAGGGCTCCATTAAGGAACATATAATCTCTTCCCATAACCAAACCATCGCCAGAGAAATCCTAGTAAACAACACAGAAATCATCGATAGATACAGCGATAGCAGGCGGCTTGACGTTTGCGAGGCACTACACATCAAGAAGTCAACACCAGCAATCAACAGCCAATTATTGCACAACTATATTCTACCCACCTCAAGACTCCGCTCCAATATAGAAGCATCAAGAAATATGGACCAATAGGCTTTCTACAAACACTTCTATTCAATACCCATTGTTTCTGTTCTGTCTTGTGTTGATACTTTTAATACCCTATTAATATCCCCTAATGTTCTGTCTTGTGTTAATGCCACATCACTATATGCCACATCATCCCTCCCACCTCACTCAAATGTAGATATAATAGCAGAGATACGTTAGTTCTAATCAGTTGTGTATTTGTGAAGTCTTTGAAAATGTAATAAGTTTTACGAAACGCGCCCGTGTCGCGTCAGACTAGAAATAAAAATGAATTTTGGAGAAGTGATTTTGATTTACCTCCAACAGTGAAGCGTAATGTACGAAAGATTGAGAAAATTCGTGTTAGAATTATTAATCTTACTTTTTCGGTCATATTTAATAATATATATATATATGTATATATATACATATATATATATATATATATATATATATATATAATATATATATATAATATATATATATATATTATATATATATATATATATATATAATATATATATATATATATATATATATATATATTTATATATATATATATATATATATATATATATATATATATATATATATATATATATATATATTATATATATATATATATGTGTGTATATCACGAAAATAAACACGTGATTAAGAATGTGACAATGTCAGACCACGAAGGAAAAATGAAACAGGAAATTTCCTTAAAGGAAATTTCCTGTTTCATTTTTCCTTCGTGGTCTGACATTGTCATATATATATATATATATATATATATATATATATATATTCCTTGAAATTTTGTCACATTAACGTCTACATCTGTCGTTTTTCTGACACATAGATTTTTAAGGTTAATTAACATATATGCAAATTACAAAATTTATTAGCTGGAGTGCAGAGTTTCACACACTCAATGCTTGCCATCAAGTAACCATCAAAATGCATATATCTTTGCTTTCACTTCAGTTATATTTATGACAAGGGATTTAAAATTTGCCTATATTTCTGTTTTTCTGATGACATTAAAACTTTCGTTTATTACAGTATCTACATAAAATTAACATTGATCTTCATTAGGTTGTAGTTCCCATCAATAGGGAGAGCGTCGGCCCAAAAAAAAAAATTTGTTTAAATATAAATATCTTTCCTCTCTCAATAATATGCCCGAAACGCTATGCGTACTAGTGGCTTTAGGTATTGTATGTACTAGCTCTATCTATAAATCCAATATTATGTTTGTAAATCGACTATTTATGTACTTTCTTGAATAAAATGAACTTTACTTTACTAATATCTAATCTCTGTGACTAAAACGTAAGAACGACTTTCCCATTGTTGATGTGACGACTTATATTGAATTTTGTAACTAGCTCATCAAGATTGTAACTTGCTTAGCTAAATGAATTGTGGGGTTCAGTCCTTGAGCCCATTATGTGCCTCTGTAACCCTTTCCACTACCGCCCACAAGATGGGTATGGGGTGCATAATAAATGAACTAAACTAACTCTATGCCTTTTTGATAACATATACAATTATAAGCTTTATTAGTGAAGCTCTATTAATTAAACAATATATCAGAGAGTGTGTAGGGTTCGGTGTTTCATGTGCGAAGAGACATGGGTGATTTTACATCAGTACAGTAAATGTTTTAAGTAGCGAACGCATACTAACGAATAACGATTAGTACAGACCAACACTATTGTTCTATGAAGTCGATTTAACTTCCAGACATATATTGTTCAATAAGTCTTAAATGTTTTCTAGCTAGTTATGTTAGATATTATTAGAAATACGTATTCAACTTGTTAATATAATAAATTAAATTTGCGGTCATTTAAGGAGAGAAGTATTCCATAAAGTAGGTATTTACTTGCGACGCCTGGATCACTGTGTACAGAAGGTTGATAAGCCAACAAACACTTTCCAGACAACAATATATCTTGGATAAGTCGCACCACAACATTGACACCTGGACCGTTGACTTCCTGTGAGGCCACATATTTACTTATTTCATAATGAAAGTATATTATT
The DNA here is from genome assembly GCF_040958095.1 of Procambarus clarkii. NCBI lineage: Eukaryota > Metazoa > Arthropoda > Malacostraca > Decapoda > Cambaridae > Procambarus > Procambarus clarkii. The sequence goes on from NC_091209.1 coordinate 1,110,177, forward strand.
TCATAGTAAATATATGTTTTCTCGTGTTCTGCATTAAGCGCCAACATTATAGTGAATAAATATACCATATTTCTTCATCATTTAAGTAATGCTAGGAGGCTTTGAGTAGTTTTGGGTCATTAGGTGAACAGAATCTCCAATAGATGGGGCGAGAGTTGCGCTCTCTCTCTCGCCCGGGCGAGAGTCGAAACTTATTTTAGAATTGATATATCTTTGTCCTCGAACAAGATATATTTCCTTTCGTGCACTCACAATAACGAGTATATCTCGGTCTTTTTGAAGGTATATAATATTTTAGGCTTTATAAGCGTATCTTTGTTAATTACACACTATATTGGCAAGTGCGTAGGCTTCTGCACTCTATGACCGACAAGCTACTGAATGCCACTATAAAACCGTATGTATCTTCACTTAACTTGAGCTTTATATATGTCTATGGTAAAGTATTTAAAATGAAGCTTATATTTCTATCTTTCTTAAGACATATAAAACATATGTGTTTATTAATGAATTTATGTGAAATAAGCATTGTTCTGAGAGAGTTGCTCTGTCGATCAGTCTGTGCAGGGTCGGAGCTCGGCGATTATTAAAACACATGTATCTTCATTAGAACTTTATATATATCTATGGTAAAGTAGTTAAAATGAAGCTTATATTTCTATCTTTCTCAACACATATAAAAACATTTGCGTTTATTAATGAATTTACATGAAATAAGCATTGTTCTGAGAGAGAGTTACTCCGTTGCTCGATCTGTGCGGGATCGGAGCTCACCGATTATAAAAATACACGTATCTTCGCTTTAAATACAAATATGCCCATGGTAAGGCATTTAAAATGAAGATTATGTTTCTATCTTTCTTGAGACGTATAAACCTCTTACGTTTATTGACGATTCTGCGTGAAATAAGCATTGTTCTGAGATGAACATTGCGGATTTCCAGCTCTACGACTGATGAAAAGTGCAGCTTTTATACAACTGCAAATATCTTCAGTTTTACTTTAAATTTTGTCCTGAAAGAGTTTTTATATATAGATCCAGTTTCTGGCGTTTTTCTGACATAAAAAGATCTTTGATTTAATAAGTTATCAAGATGTTTTTCAACAATATTACTAGGGCGTTCACCGATTCTAACATGGGCGACCCTTTTGGAAATGCAACACATGGGTTGACCTGATTGATATATGGGTCAGATTCCATTAAGGTTCGGAACATATACAATCAGCACTAGCTGACGCCAGGCTCTATCGTGGCACAGTGGGACACTAGCGCCTATTATGCTGCTAATACCAATACAGGGTGGTGGTGGTGTCACAACCATTAACAAATGAGGTATGAGGAATCAATATCATATACAGCACAATGGCATCACTTAAGATCCTCAGGTACCCACCTCACTAAGATACATAACAGCACCAATCACCTGGTATAAAGGATGCACAATGGTAGAACTGATCCATGGTATACATTACTGCAACATGACAAATATCCTAGCAGTCAAATGACACAAATAAGGTCACAAAACCCGGACCGTAGCGGCAACACATGCGCTCGACTGAGAAAATCAAGAGTGACCGCCCAGAGCCATGCTGGCCGGAGCGACACTGTATCCACCTCTATGAGTCAGCTGACTCCTCTCTTTCAAATATCTCAAGCTCATATACAGACATATCTCGATCAAGAACTTCTAATTCATATATCAACAAAATAAAGACTATAATACACAACCTTACATAATAATACATATCAATAATTCAGTACATTAAAGATTATATAATGTGAACAAAGAATTCATATTGGCAAGATATGGTAACACTGGCGGGAGAGGGGAGGAGGGGTTAAGGGAGGATTTCAAGACGTCTGCCAGCCAGCCATTATACATAAGTATACATGAATACAATATAAAGTATATATATATGCAACATGTGTATCAAAACCATGTCTATGTGGTATACATCTCACAGTGCCAAAATCTAATTTAATTTTAGAGGACAATGCAATGAACAATAATGAAAGGGAAATTACACAGTATACATGACAGTAATACATCCGAGACCTAAATTTATACATTCTCCATCATAGTCCACATAATATTTCCCATACAGCATTATGTAGCATTCCATAATATAAGCATATACGGATGTTTTTCAAGTAAGTAAGTAAGTAATTATCAAAAGAAGGCACCAAACCGGGAAGGCTATGTAGCACCATCAAATACGCAAAATAATCAGATGGCGCTAAATATCACCAAGGATGCCAATACGAGAACAAAAACGCATAAGGCGAACGATATCAAAAGTATCCGAGTCACCAAGAATTCTATCGAGGGACAGGTGACCGCGAGGGGCGGTCGGAAAGCAAGACACACGCTCGTCCTGGAAGTCAGGACATTCAAGAAGGACATGCACGACCGTAAGAGGGACAATGCAACTAGGACAATAAGGAGCAGGGCGGCGCTCCATCAAGTGACCATGGGTTAAGCGAGTATGGCCAATACGCAACCTCGCCAGAGCTGTTTCCCACCGCCGGTTACGGTGGAAGGAGGACGGCCACGAGGAAACACAACATTTAAGAGTACGTAGCTTGTTACCAGTAACAGACAACCAAGAAGCCTGCCAACGGGTAAGAACTGAGGAATGGATAACTGGGTAAAAGTCGGAATACGGAATGCCTTTACGAGAGATGGGACAAGAGCGGACAGCTTCCTTAGCGGCAGCATCCGCACGCTCATTTAAAGACACACCAATATGGCTGGGAACCCAACAAAACTCAACCGACTTAAATTTACTGTGAACGAGAAACAGCCAATGCTGGATTTCGACAACTACTGGATGAACCGGATTAAAGGACCCGAGAGCCATGAGGGCACTACGAGAGTCAACAACAACCACAAAGGAAGACTGACAACGAGAAAGCAGGAGACGAAGAGCATAGAGAATAGCATAAAGTTCTGCTGTAAAGATGCTAGTCTCCGGAGGCAAGCGACACATATAAGTGCGATCAGGAAAAACAACAGAGTAGCCAACACCGTCCGCTGACTTAGACCCATCGGTGAAGACAGAAACGGAGCGGGAGTGAGAAGAAAAGTGCTCGAGGAAAAGGCGTTTTAGAACCGTAGGAGGGGTAAAAGCTTTAGTGATACGGGTCAAGGAAGTACAAAACCGCGGAAGAGGGACCCTCCACGGGGGCAAAGAAGGAACAACACGAGGAGAAACATCAGAAATACGAACGGAGAGAGAATCCTGTAGGCGAGATAACCGGACAGAAAGAGGGAGGTGGTGAAGAGGAACAGGAACCGCAGGAGGGGTAAAAGTTAAAGCACGACAGAGGCGAGAGGAAGGATGTTGCAAGGACCGCGCAAGATAGCGAAGACAGTAGCGATCACGGCGGTCCCGGAGAGACAGGAAGCCAGTGTCAACATACAAGCTAAGGATGGGAGTCGAACGAAAGGCACCAGAACTGAGGCGCAACCCAGTATGGTGCAAAGCATCAAGACGGCGAAGAGTAGAAGGAGAAGCAGACGAGTAAGCAGGGCAACCATAATCGAGCTTAGACAGGACGAGAGAGGAATGTAAAGCAAGGAGAGTGCGCCTATCTGCCCCCCAAGAAGTATGGGACAAGACCCGAAGGAGGGTAAGGGCCTTAGAGCACTCAACACGGAGGTAAGAGATATGGGGAGACCAAGACAAACGAGTGTCAAGGAATAACCCCAAAAGCTTCGCGGAATCTTTGTATTCAAGGGGATGACCATAAAGTGACAAAGAGGGACGAAGAACAACCCGTTTCCGCGTAAAAGTCATGGCACAAGTCTTAGAAGTAGAGAACTTGAAGCCATGACCTGTGGCCCAAGACGACACGGCATCAATTGCAAGTTGAAGCCGGCGTTGAAGGAGAGGCGAATCATCACCCTGACAACAAAGGGTAAGATCATCGACATAGAGAGCGGAGAAGACACCAGAAGGAAGAGAGGAAAGAAGACCATTGAGGGCAACAAGAAAAAGAGTAGTGCTCAGAACACTACCCTGGGGCACACCTTCGTATTGCTGAAAAGAGGGAGACAGAGCGGTACCAAGGCGCACCCGAAAGGAACGACGAGAGAGGAAGCTGCGGAGAAAGAGAGGGAGATGACCACGAAGGCCAAAAGAATGAAGTTGAGATAGGATATGATAATGCCAAGTGGTGTCGTAAGCCTTTTCTAGGTCAAAAAGGACGGCAACAACGAGGTCTTCGCAGCAAAAGCAGTACGAATATAGACCTCCAAGTTCACCAGGACATCTGTCGTGCTGCGGCACTTGCGGAAACCAAATTGAGAAGGGGAGAGGAGGTGATGGTGTTCCAGGAACCACATCAGACGAACGTTAACCATACGTTCAAAGAGTTTGCAGACACAACTTGTGAGAGCAATAGGGCGAAAGTCCTTAGGGGAAGTACCCAGAGACCCCGGTTTGCGAACAGGGAGGACAACGGCATCGAGCCAGTCCTCAGGGACTGACGACGACTCCCAGATCCGATTATACAGACTCAGTAAATACTGAGACGTGCTCGGAGGGAGATGGCGAAGCATCTCATAATGAATACCATCGGAGCCCGCCGCCGTAGAACCGCAGAGGGCCAGGGCAGAACGAAGTTCAGAGAGAGAGAAGGGATCATTATAGGGAAGCTGAAGATGAGTGCAGAAATCTAAAGGACGAGACTCAAGGACAGGTTTACGAAGAAGGAAAGATTGGGGAAGATGAAGACCAGAGCTAACAGAAGAAAAATGGGAACCCAGTTCGGAAGCGACCTGCAACGGGTCCGCCACAAGAGTATCATGGAGGTGAAGGACCGGTGAAACATCGGGAACGAACTTACCCGCTATCTTGCGGATACGCTTCCAGATCTGGGCCAGAGGGGTCTCGGACGTAATTGTTGAGACATAAGATGCCCAACATTCACGTTTAGCCGTACGGATGGCCCTACGGGCCACCGCACTCGCTTTCCGAAAGAAAAGAAAAGAATCGGTCGTCTGCCTACGGCGGTGCCTCTTCCAGGCTGCACGCTTACAGCGGACAGCCCGAGCACAGTCCGCATTCCACCAGGGAACGCACTTCCGTGGACCCCGAGAGGAAGAGCGAGGAATAGAGCGGAGGGCAGCGTTGAAGACAGTGTCATGAAAAAGGAGGAGAGTGCGAGAGAGAGGCAGAAGGGAGAGGTCAGGGAGAGCAGCACTGAGGGTAAATAGGGTCCAGTCTGCCTTAGCAAACTGCCACCTAGGGAAAGAGAGGGAAGGGCGAAAAGAGAAAAAGGAAAACAAGGATGGGGAAATGATCACTTCCATGGAGGTCATCAAGAACCTGCCACGTGAAATCTAAGTAAAGAGAAGAAGAGCAGAGAGAAAGATCAAGACAAGAAAGGGTGCGAGTCCGAGAGTCCAATGAGTGGGCTCACCAGAATTCAGAAGAGACAGGGAAGAAGAGAGGAGAAACGGCTCAAGGAGGCGACCCCGGGTATTCGTCAGAACGTCACCCCAAAGAGAATGACGACAATTGAAGTCACCCAGCAGGAGCACAGGCTCCGGCAAGGAGTCCAGGAGGTGTTTCAAATCAGGAAGAGAGAGCGGGACACTCGGGGGGAGATAAATGGAACAAACTGTGTACCATTTCCCCACAAAGATACGAGCAGCAGAACAATGGAGAGGCGAAGGAAAAAGTAAAGGAACAAAGGGAACATCAGCCCGAATCAAAAGAGCAGAAGAATTAGAAGCCCCAGCAATGGCTGGGGGAGGGGAGAGAAAGGAATAGCCACGAAAACGACCAGGACGAGCACCAAGCATTGGCTCCTGGAGACAGACACAAAGGGGCGAAAACCGCGAAATCAGAAGTTGGAGTTCGAGGAAATTGGCGTAATAACCTCGAACGTTCCATTGAAGAATGGACAACGACGAGAAGAGAAAGGACAAAAACAGAGAACAAGGAAGAAACAAAGGCGAAAGAGCAACAGAGCACGTTAAAGAATATCAGGGTCGGGATCAGGGTCAGCAAAGTCAGGGTTAGGGGGCATGGGTAAACTGAGCAAAGACGGAGGGAAGGAAACGGGAGAACAGAGCAGAGGTGGGCGGGCAGGGTCTGGAGGAGGAGGAGGAAGAGGAGGAGACAACGGAGAGGAGCCGTCAAGGACAGCAGCAGGAGGAGGGGGAGTAGAAAGAGGGGAGCGCACCCCAGCAAGAGCAGCAACCGAAAGGGAAGCAGGGGCCAAAGAAACCTCCATAGCAGGAACAGGGGGCGCAAGCACTGAAACGGGAGGGGAAGGAGCAACAGAGCCAGAAGGAGCTGAGGAAGAAAGCGAAGCCTTCTTACCCGCCGGGGAAGAGGAAGGAGAGGAGCCAGGCTTACGCTTCTGACTTAAAGAGATCGGTGTCCCAGCAACTACGTACCGGGCAACGGATTCCAGTGTCTCAACAGGAGAAGCCGAACGAGAGCACACACGACGGCCGTTAGGAGAGCGATGGACATCCGCCCGCACCGACAGGCGGTGGGGAGAGCCAATAGATGGAGGAAGAGGATGGGAAGGAGGATCGGAGGGGGACGAGGAAGAAGACACAGAAGACACGACAGACCGGGTAGAAGGAAGGGGAACCCCAGACAGAGGACCAGGAGGAGGATCCTTCGGGAGAGAACCCAAAGGAACAGAGGAGGGGGCAGTGGGCGCATCAGGGTCCAAGGCCCGGAAACGGTTGTGAGTCTGAGGAAGGCGGGAAGGACGAGGAGAGGAAGAGCGCAACACGCGAGCATAAGAGATATTAGTATAAGGCGGGAGCCGGCGAACCTGGCGCCTCGCCTCAGGAAAAGATAAACGCTCCCGGTGCTTCAGGTTGAGGACGGCTGCCTCAAGGTTGTAATGGACACACGCACGGGAGAAGGTAGGATGGGCTTCACCGCAGTTGAGGCAGCGAGCTTGGGGAGAAGTGCACTCCGACTTAGAGTGACCTTCACTCCCACACAAAGGACAGAGAGAGACAGTCCCAGAGCAGCGGAGGGCACCATGCCCAAACCTCCAGCACTTATTACAAAGTCGAGGAGAAGGAATATACTCCTGGACAGAGCACCTAGCACCAGCAAGAATGACAGAGGATGGAAGGGTCCTACCATCAAAGGTGATCTTCACAACGCGAAGGGGTTGACGGCGACGACCACGAGGGGGACGAGTAAACGAGTCAACCTGGAGGACAGAATGGCCTTGGGCAATCAAGGATATGCCGAATATCATCGTGGCAATCCTGCAGATTCCGAACACCGGTTGCAACATGGGGTGGGAGGAGAATAGTGCCAACACTGGAATTCATCTGAACGTTCTTGGAGACCCGAACAGGGATCTCGCCAAGGCAAGATAAGGCAGCCAAGCGGGAAGCCGCATCCTGAGAAGGAGCAGCAACGACACGTGTACCGAGACGAGTGGGGTTGAAAGTAACACACGCATCCACGGAATCTACAAGATGCCGATGGAGGGAGAAATCGTCAGGAGGCGCAGAATCAAGAGGGAGGAGATCAAAGTATTTGGCCCATGAAGCAGGACCAAACAAGGCCTGATACGCATCAGCACGGGAAGGAATCGAGCGAGTGCGGTTGGGGCGCGAACGGCGTGAGAACCCCTAGAGAGAGAGGGGTCAAAAGGCGCAGTAGTCACAACGAAAGACTTAGCCACACCAGGGGACGAAGTGGTCACCACCGGGGGCTGGAGGCTCGACCCAACCTCAGAGGAGGGAGGGGAGCTGGGGGAAGAAGACAGGACGGTCAAAGGAGGAGCAAGGTCGGGGCCCAACGCAGCGGGAGCTACAGAGCCTGGTCTTCCAATACAGGCCGACTCGGGGGCTTGGTCGCCCACCCCACGAGCCTGAGAGGGTACAACGGAAACATTCAACGACATAGAGACGAAAAGTAACAAATTCATCCACGAATGTGCCCCCAAACCCACCATGGAGCCACAATTAGAGGCAGGACACCCAACAGGAAGCTATCGCCGATCATGCCGGGGCCCCCTAGGGATGCGTCGTGAGTATACGCCCAACACACGCCACCTTAAGAACCGTCAGTCCGTCGAGATCGGGTTCAGCGACGAAAGGGGGATTGACAATAAAAGGTTCCCCTCGCTCGAGACGTCGGGTACTACAGTTCTACGGGTGCAAGAGTATGCATCCTCAAGCACCCGGGCGTCAAAATAGAAGAAGTCCAAAGAAATAATCCAAAACAAGCAAAAGGTCGGCAGGAAACGACAAGCAGATAGGAGAAGAGGGGGGAGAAAAACGAAACATAAGTAAAAGGAAAAGCGATCCGGCACAATTGGAGAAGACAGCAGCAGGAGTGCAAGGCCAAAAAAAAAGGACAGAGGACTGCCCAATGGAGCATCACACTCCGGCAGCCGTCCACCAAGCCCCCTCACGACGCCAACGGGCCGGAAGGGGAGGGGGGGATGTTTTTCAAGCTACATGACATTAGGCTACTGCTATTCACTAGACTTCTAATATATATCCACAAATACATGGCAAGGACTTATAGTACAGATATATGATCTAAATATACATAGATATATGTGGAATACATTTGCAATACACATTTAATACTAGTGTGTTGTCGAAAAAATAATAACTACATAAATTAATATTCGTGATACTAGGCTAATCAGCCAAGACATCACTATACAGTTTGAGCACATCATACACCAGCTACAGTATAATCATACTGGTGTATGTGTGGTCATAACACCACCTCACACCCATATGGTAATATCACAACACACCATGGTCCTGTATGGTAATATCACAACACACCATGGACCAGTATGGTAATATCACAACACACCATGGTCCAGTATGGTAATATCACAACACACCATGGACCAGTATGGTAATATCACAACACACCATGGACCAGTATGGTAATATCACAACACACCATGGACCAGTATGGTAATATCACAACACACCATGGACCAGTATTGTAATACCACAAACACACCATGGTCCAGTATGGTAATATCACAACACACCATGGACCAGTATGGTAATATCACAACACACCATGGACCAGTATGGTAATATCACAACACACCATGGACCAGTATGGTAATATCACAACACACCATGGTCCAGTATGGTAATATCACAACACACCATGGTCCAGTATGGTAATATCACAACACACAATGGACCAGTATGGTAATATCACAACACACCATGGACCAGTATGGTAATATCACAACACACCATGGACCAGTATGGTAATATCACAACACACCATGGACCAGTATTGTAATACCACAACACACCATGGTCCAGTATGGTAATATCACAACACACCATGGACCAGTATGGTAATATCACAACACACCATGGACCAGTATGGTAATATCACAACACACCATGGACCAGTATGGTAATATCACAACACACCATGGTCCAGTATGGTAATATCACAACACACCATGGTCCAGTATGGTAATATCACAACACACCATGGACCAGTATGGTAATATCACAACACACCATGGACCAGTATGGTAATATCACAACACACCATGGACCAGTATGGTAATATCACAACACACCATGGACCAGTATGGTAATATCACAACACACCATGGACCAGTATGGTAATATCACAACACACCATGGACCAGTATGGTAATATCACAACACACCATGGTCCAGTATGGTAATTTTTTTTTTTTGAGATATATACAAGAGTTGTTACATTCTTGTACAGCCACTAGTACGCGTAGCGTTTCGGGCAGGTCCCTGGAATACGATCCCCTGCCGCGAAGAATTGATTTTTCATCCAAGTACACATTTTACTGTTGCGTTAAACAGAGGCTACAGTTAAGGAATTGCGCCCAGTAAATCCTCCCCGGCCAGGATACAAACCCATTACATAGCGCTCGCGGAACGCCAGGCGAGTGTCTTACCACTACACCACGGAGACTGACGGAGACTTGCAATATCACAACACACCCTTGTGATAGTGAAATAGCAGTGATAGTGAGGTAATGGTGATATGGCAGTGGTAGTGCGGTGATGGTGCTATTACAGTGATAGTGAGATAGTGGTGCTGTAGCAGTGATATATCAGTGAATGTGAGGAAATATATCAGTGTGAGGTGATAATGCAGAGACAGTGAAATGATGTTGGTGTAGCAGTGATAGTGAGCTGTTGGTGATATAACAGTGACAACAGCTGTCATATAGTGACACTAACAATTTGTTACTCAACATGGTCAGTATATGACCCCAAGTGTGGGCCCTGAGGTGATGGTGATATATAGAGGTGATAGTGAAGCTATAGTGATACAGCAATGATAGGTTACAGTTCTGAGAAGATATAGCATTGATGGTGATACAGCCGAGATTGTCAGGTATATGATACCAAAGTATAAATACCAAACTGTTAAATACCAAAGATAGTGAAATTATGATGACATAGTGATAAAGGTGTGTCCTTAAATTACATTGGTATCAAAACATGCAGCCCATGGTGATGCAGGAGTGATGGTGGTGGTACAGTGAACTAGAGTGGCAGCACAACACCACAGTAGTGGTGGTGGTGGTACAGTGAAACAGAGTGGCAGCACAACACCAGAGTAGTGATGGTGGTGGTACAGTGAAACAGAGTGGCAGCACAACACCAGAGTAGTGATGGTGATGGTACAGTGAACTAGAGTGGCAGCACAACACCACAGTAGTGATGGTAGTGGTACAGTGAACTAGTGTGGCAGATCAACACCACAGTAGTGATGGTACAGTGAACTAGAGTGGCAGCACAACACCACAGTAGTGATGGTGATGGTACAGTGAACTAGAGTGGCAGCACAACACCACAGTAGTGATGGTGATGGTACAGTGAACTAGAGTGGCAGCACAACACCACTATAGTGATGGTGATGGTACTGTGAACTAGAGTGGCAGCACAACACCACAGTAGTGATGGTGGTGGTACAGTGAACTAGAGTGGCAGCACAACACCACAGTAGTGATGGTGGTGGTACAGTGAACTAGAGTGGCAGCACAACACCACAGTAGTGATGGTGGTGGTACAGTGAACTAGAGTGGCAGCACAACACCACAGCAGTGATGGTACAGTGAACTAGAGTGGCAGCACAACACCACTGTAGTGATGGTGATGGTACTGTGAACTAGAGTGACAGCACAACACCACAGTAGTGATGGTGGTGGTACAGTGAACTAGAGTGGCAGCACAACACCACAGTAGTGATGGTGGTGGTACAGTGAACTAGAGTGGCAGCACAACACCACAGTAGTGATGGTGGTGGTACAGTGAACTAGAGTGGCAGCACAACACCACAGTAGTGATGGTGATGGTACAGTGAACTAGAGTGGCAGCACAACACCACAGTAGTGGTGGTACAGTGAACTAGAGTGGCAGCACAACACCACAGTAGTGATGGTGATGGTACAGTGAAATAGAGTGGCAGCACAACACCACAGTAGTGATGGTGATGGTACAGTGAACTAGAGTGGCAGCACAACACTACAGTAGTGATGGTGATGGTACAGTGAACTAGAGTGGCAGCACAACACCACAGTAGTGATGGTGATGGTACAGTGAACTAGAGTGGCAGCACAACACCACAGTAGTGATGGTGATGGTACAGTGAACTAGAGTGGCAGCACAACACCACAGTAGTGATGGTGATGGTACAGTGAACTAGAGTGGCAGCACAACACCACAGTAGTGATGGTGATGGTACAGTGAACTAGAGTGGCAGCACAACACCACAGTAGTGATGGTACAGTGAACTAGAGTGGCAGCACAACACCACAGTAGTGATGGTGGTGGTACAGTGAACTAGAGTGGCAGCACAACACCACAGTAGTGATGGTGGTGGTACAGTGAACTAGAGTGGCAGCACAACACCACAGTAGTGATGATGGTGGTACAGTGAACTAGAGTGGCAGCACAACACCACAGTAGTGATGGTGGTGGTACAGTGAACTAGAGTGGCAGCACAACACCACAGTCCACCACAGTCACCTCCGTAATGTCACTGTGGTTGACTGCCGCCCTCACCACATCCAGACCGCTCACCACATCACCGAAGACATCTGACCACTGGTCACCATCCTGGTTGTCCCTGGTGATGATGATGAACTGGGCACTCGTGGGATCCCCCGGCTCATACCAGGCCCCCACAGCTCCTGCCTGGCCTGACCCCCGGTACTGCCCCTGGAGGTCAGGCAGCAGTGGGGCTCCTCCCCTACCATCATTACTCTCGTAGTCTCCGCCCCTCACACACTCCCCCGGCTCACCCTTGTCCCACACCTGCAACAGTTTAGTGTTGCGGTAGGTGTGGCCCCGCTGGCCCGTACATAACAACACAAACTGTCTGGCCAGCGGAGTGTCAGGGGTCAGCTGGATGGTAACCCGCCCTCTTGTTGACCCCGCCCACCCGAGGTCAAGGAACGCCAGGGTGCAGGAGGGCTCCAGCACGCCCATAACCTCACTCTCCTGCAGGAAATGAAATAAATCATGCTGACAACTGTATAACAGAATGTTATATTAGTTATCATAACTCAATAAGTCAGTAATGTCAGTAAAAATAGTGGGTGTAATAAAGTAACCTGGAGGGTGTGGGTGTGGGCGGGCGTGGGCTGACGCAGGAGTGGGTGGAGGTACAGCTGTCCGTCTTGTAGAGTTATCCTGGCGGAGCGGCGGCCATCTTGGTCTTCCTGGACGGCCAACACCCGGCCAGCCTCCACCAGCCTCTTGACGGGCTCCCTCATCCTCCTGCGGAGGTCCTCAACCTGTGGACAGTGTCAGCCCCATTATCATCTGTTATCAGTGTCAGCCCCATTATCACCTGTGGTCAGTGTCAGCCCCATTATCACCTGTGGTCAGTGTCAGCCCCATTATCACCTGTGGTCAGTGTCAGCACCATTATCACCTGTGGTCAGTGTCAGCCCCATTATCACCTGTGGTCAGTGTCAGCCCCATTATCACCTGTGTTCAGTGTCAGCCCCATTATCACCTATGGTCAGTGTCAGCCCCATTATCACCTGTGGACAGTGTCAGCCCCATTATCACCTGTGGTCAGTGTCAGCACCATTATCACCTGTGGACAGTGTCAGCTCCATTATCACCTGTGGACAGTGTCAGCTCCATTATCACCTGTGGTCAGTGTCAGCCCCATTATCACCTGTGGTCAGTGTCAGCCCCATTATCACCTGTGGTCAGTGTCAGCCCCATTATCACCTGTGGTCAGTGTCAGCCCCATTATCACCTGTGGTCAGTGTCAGCCCCATTATCACCTATGGTCAGTGTCAGCCCCATTATGCAGGACCTGTAGCTCCAGCCCCCCCCCTCTACTGACAGGGGGATGGTATTGGACTTGTACCTCCAGCCCACCATCTCACTATCTCCTGGCAGGGGGTTGGTGCTGGACCTGTAGCTCCAGCCCCCCCCCCCTCTACTGATAAGGGATTGGTGCTGGACCTGTAACTCCAGCCCCCCTCTACTGGCAGAGGGTTGGTGCTGGACCTGTAGCCCCAGCCCCCCTCTACTGGCAAGAGGTTGGTGCTGGACCTGTAGCTCCAGCCCCCCCTCTACTGGCAAGGGGTTGGTCCTGGACCTGTAGCTCCAGCCCTTCCTCTACTGGCATGGGGTTGGTGATGGACATGTAGCTCTAGCCCCCCTCTACTGGCATGGGGTTGGTGCTGGACCTGTAGCTCCAGCCCCCCCTCTACTGGCAAGGGGTTGGTCCTGGACCTGTAGCTCCAGCCCTTCCTCTACTGGCATGGGGTTGGTGATGGACATGTAGCTCTAGCCCCCCTCTACTGGCATGGGGTTGGTGCTGGACCTGAAGCTCCAGACCCCCTCTACTGGCATGGGGTTGGTGCTGGACCAGTAGCTCCAGCCCACCTCTACTGGCAGGGGGTTGGTGCTGGACCTGGAGCTCCAGCCTCCCTTTACTAGCAGGGGGTTGATGCTGGGCCTGTAGCTCCAGCGCCCCTCTACTGGCAGGGGGTTGGTGCTGGACCTGTAGCTCCACCTTCCCTCTCTACTGGCAGGGGGTTGGTGCTGGACCTGTAGTGCCAGCCCTCCCTTTACTGGCAGGGGGTTGGTGCTGGACCTATAGCACAAGCCCCCCTCTACTGGCAGGGGGTTGGTGCTGGACCTGTAGCTCAAGCCCCCTACTGGCAGGGGGTTGATGTTGGACCTGTAACCCCAGCCCCCCTCAATTGGCAGGGGGTTGGTGCTGGTACTATAGCCCCAGCCCCCCCTCTACTGGCAGGGGGTAGGTGCTGGACCTGTAGCCCCAGCCCCACTCTACTGGCAGGGGGTTGGTGCTGAACCTGAAACTCCAGCCCCCCTCTACTGGCAGGGTGTTGGTGCTGCTCCTTTAGCTCCAGCCCCCATCTACTGGCAGGGGGGTTGATTCTGGACCTGTAGCTCCAGCCCCCCTCTACTGGCAGGGGGTTGGTGCTGGATTTGTAGCTCCAGCCCCACTCTACTGGCAGGGGGGTTGGTGCTGGACCTGTAGCTCCAGCCCCCCTCTACTGGAAGGGGGTTGGTGCTGAACCTGTTGTTCTAGCCCCCCTCTACTAACAGGGGTTGCTGCTGGACTTGTTTTTCCAGCCCCCCTCTACTGGCAAGGGGTTGGTGTTGGACCTGTAGCTCCAGCCCTTCTTTACTGGCAGAGGGTTGGTCCTGGACTTGTAGCTCCAGCCCCCCTTTACTGGCAGGGGGGTCGTGCTGGACCTATAACTCCAGCCCCCCTCTACTGGCAGATGGTTGGTGCTGGACCTGTAGCTCCAGCCCCCCCTCCACTTTGCAAGGGGTTGGTGCTGAACCTGTAGCTCTAGCCCACCTCTACTGGCAGGGGTTTGGTGCTGGACCTGTAGCTCCAGACTCCCCTCTACTGGCAGGGGGGTTTGGTGCTGGACCTGTAGCTCCAGCCCCCCTCTACTGGCAAAGGGTTGGTGCTGGACCTGTAGCTCCAGCCCCCCTCTACTGTCATGGGGTTGGTGCTGGACCTGTAGCTCCAGACCCCCTCTACTGGCATGGGGTTGGTGCCGGACCTATAGCTCCAGCCCAGCTCTACTGGCAGGGGGTTGGTGATGGACATTAACTCCAGCCCTCCTCTACTGGCAGGGGGTTGGTGATGGACATGTAGCTCCAGCCCCCCTCTACTGTCATGATGTTGGTGCTGGACCTGTAGCTCCAGACCCCCTCTACTGGCATGGGGTTGGTGCTGGACCTATAGCTCCAGCCCAGCTCTACTGGCAGGGGGTTGGTGCTGGACCTGTAGCTCCAGCCTCCCTCTACTAGCAGGGGGTTGCTGCTGGACCTGTAGCTCCAGCCCCCCTCTACTGACAGGGGGTTAGTGCTGGACCTGTAGCTCCAGCCCCCCCTCTACTGGCAGGGGGTTGGTGCTGGACCTGTAGCTCCAGCCCTTCCTCTACTGGCAGGGGGTTGATGGTGAACCTGTAGCTCCAGCCCCCCTCTGCTGGCAGGGGGTTTGTGCTGGACCTGTAACTCCAGCCCCCCCTCTACTGGCAGGGGGTTTGTGCTGGACCTGTAGCTCCAGCCCCCTCTACTGGCAGGGGAGATGGTGCTTGAATTGCAGCTCCAGATCACGTCTACTGGAAGGGGGTTGGTGATGGACCTGTAACCCCAGCCCCCCTCAATTGGCAGGTGGTTGGTGCTGGACCTGTAGCTCCAGCTCACGTCTACTGGCAGGGGGTTGGTTCTGAACCTGTAGCTCCAGCCCCCTCAACTGGCAGGGGGTTGGTGCTGGACCTATAGCTCCAGCCCCCCTCTACTGGCAGGTGGTTGGTGCTGGACCTGTAGCTCCAGCTCACGTCTACTGGCAGGGGGTTGGTTCTGAACCTGTAGCTCCAGCCCCCTCAACTGGCAGGGGGTTGGTGCTGGACCTGTAGCTCCAGCCCCCTCTACTGGCAGTGGGTTAGTGCTGGACCTGTAGCTCCAGCTCACCTCTACTGGCAGAGGGTTGGTGCTGGACCTGTAGCTACAGCCCCCTCTACTGGCAGGGGGTCGTTGCTGGACCTGTAGCTCCAGCCCCCCTCAACTGGCAGGTGGTTGGTGCTGGACCTGTAGCTCCAGCCCCCTCTACTGGCAGGGGGTCGTTGCTGGAGCTGTAGCTCCAGCCCACCTCTACTGGCAGGGGGTTGGTGCTGGACCTGTAGTGCCAGCCCCCCCTTTACTGGCAAGGGGTTGGTGCTGGACCTGTAGCCCCAGCCCCCTCTAGTGTCAAGGGGGTTGATGCTGGACCTGTAGTTCCAGCCCTCCTCTTCTGGCAGGGGGTTGGTGCTGGACTTGTAGCTCCAGCGCCCCTCTACTGGCAGGGGGTTGGTGCTGGACCTGTAGCTCCAGCTCACGTCTACTGGCAGGGGGTTGGTTCTGAACCTGTAGCTCCAGCCCCCTCTACTGGCAGGGGGTTGGTTCTGGAACTGTAGCTCCAGCCCCCTCTACTGGCAGGGGGTTGGTTCTGAACCTGTAGCTCCAGCGCCCCTCTACTGGCAGGGGAGTTGGTGCTGGACCTGTAGCTCCAGCCTACCTTTACTGGCAGGAGGTTGGTGCTGGACCTGTAGCTCCAGCCCCACTCTACTGGCAGGGGGGTTGGTGCTGGACCTGCATCTACAGCTCCCCTTTACTGGCAGGGGTTGGTGCCGGACCTGTAGCCCCAGCCCCCCCTTTACTGGCAGGGGGTTGGTGATGGACCTGTAGCTCCAGCCCACCTCTACTGGCAGGGGGGTTGGTGCTGAACCTGTAGCTTCAGCCTCCCCACTACTGGCAGGGGGTTGGTGCTGGACCTGTAGCTCCAGCCCACCTCTACTGGCAAGGGGTTGGTGCTGGACATGTAGCTCCTGAACCCCGTCTACTGGCTTCGGGGTGGTGCTGGACCTGTACCTCCAGCCCACCTCTACTGGCAGGGGGTTGGTGCTGGACCTGTAGCACCAGCCCCCCTCTATTGGCAGGGAGTTATTTCTGGACCTGTAGCTCCAGGTCCCTTTCTACTGGCAAGGGGTTTGTGCTGGACCTGTAGTTCCAGCCCACCTCTACTGGCAGAGGGCTGGTGCTGGACCTGTAGCTCCAGCCCTTCCTCTACTGGCAGGGGGTTATATCTGGACCTGTAGCTCCAGGTCCCTTTCTACTGGCAAGGGGTTTGTGCTGGACCTGTAGTTCCAGCCCACCTCTACTGGCAGAGGGCTGGTGCTGGACCTGTAGCTCCAGCCCTTCCTCTACTGGCAGGCGGTTGGAGCTGGACCTGTAGCTCCAGCCCCCTTTCTACTGGCAAGGGGTTGGTGCTGGAACTGTAGCTCCAGCCCACCTCTACTGGCAGAGGGCTGGTTCTGGACCTGTAGCTCCAGCCCCCCTCTACTGGCAGGGGGTTGGTGCTGGACCTGTAGCTCCAGCCCCCCTCTACTGGCAGGGGGTTGGTTCTGGACCTGTAGCTCTAGCTAACCTCTACTGGCAGGGGGTTGGTGCTGGACCTGTAGCTCCACCCCTCTCTCTACTGGCAGGGGGTTGGTGCTGGACCTGTAGCTCCAGCCCCCCCTCTACTGGCAGGGGGTTGGTTCTGGACCTGTAGCTCTAGCTAACCTCTACTGGCAGGGGGTTGGTGCTGGACCTGTAGCTCCAGCCCCCCCTCTACTGGCAGGGGGTTGGTGCTGGACCTGTAGCTCCAACCCCCCTCTACTGGCAGGGGGTTGGTTCTGGACCTGTAGCTCCAGCTAACCTCTCCTGGCAGGGGGTTGGTTTTGGACCTGTAGCTCCAACCCCCCTCTACTGGCAGGGGGTTGGTGCTGGACCTGTAGCTCCAGTCTCCCTTTGTACTGGCAGGGGGGTTTGTGCTGGACCTGTAGCTCCAGCCCCCCCTCTACTGGCAGGGGGTTGGTGCTGGACATGTAGCTCCAGCCCCCCTCTACTGGCAGGGGGATGGTGCTGGAACTGTAGTTCCAGCCCACCTCTACTGGCAGAGGGCTGGTGCTGGACCTGTAGCTCCAGCCCTTCCTGTACTGGCAGGGGGTTGGAGCTGGACCTGTAGCTCCAGCCCCCTTTCTACTGGCAAGGGGTTTGTGCTGGACCTGTAGTTCCAGGCCCCTCTACTGGCAGGGGGGTTGGTGCTGGACCTGTAGCTCCAGCCCACCTCTACTGGCAGAGGGCTGGTTCTGGACCTGTAGCTCCAGCCCCCCTCTACTGGCAGGGGGTTGGTGCTGGACCTGTAGCTCCAGCCCCCCTCTACTGGCAGGGGGTTGGTTCTGGACCTGTAGCTCTAGCTAACCTCTACTGGCAGGGGGTTGGTGCTGGACCTGTAGCTCCACCCCTCTCTCTACTGGCAGGGGGTTGGTGCTGGACCTGTAGCTCCAGCCCCCCCTCTACTGGCAGGGGGTTGGTTCTGGACCTGTAGCTCTAGCTAACCTCTACTGGCAGGGGGTTGGTGCTGGACCTGTAGCTCCAGCCCCCCCTCTACTGGCAGGGGGTTGGTGCTGGACCTGTAGCTCCAACCCCCCTCTACTGGCAGGGGGTTGGTTCTGGACCTGTAGCTCCAGTCTCCCTTTGTACTGGCAGGGGGGTTTGTGCTGAACCTGTAGCTCCAGCCCCCCCTCTACTGGCAGGGGGTTGGTGCTGGACATGTAGCTCCAGCCCCCCTCTACTGGCAGGGGGTTGGTGCTGGAACTGTAGCTCCAGCGCCCCCTCTACTGGCTTCGGGTTGGTGCTGGACCTGTAGCTCCATCCCCCCCTCTACTGGCTTCGGGTTGGTGCTGGACCTGTAGCTCCATCCCCCCCTCTACTGGCAGGGGGTTGGTGCTGGACCTGTAGCTCTAGCCCACCTCTACTGGCACGGGGTTGGTGCTGGACCTGCAGCTCCAGCCCCACCTTTACTGGCAGGGGGTTGGTGCTGGACCTGTAGCTCCAGCCCACCTCTACTGGCAGGGGGTTGGTGCTGGACCTGTAGCTCCAGCCCCACCTCTACTGGCAGGGGGTTGGTGCTGGACCTGTAGCTCCAGCCCCCCCCCCCCCTCTATTGGCAGGGAGTTAGTTCTGGACCTGTAGCTCCAGCCCACCTCTACTGGCAGGGGGTTGGTGCTGGACCTGTAGCTCCAGCCCCCCTCTATTGGCAGGGAGTTATTTCTGGACCTGTAGCTCCAGGTCCCTTTCTACTGGCAAGGGGTTTGTGCTGGACCTGTAGTTCCAGCCCACCTCTACTGGCAGAGGGCTGGTGCTGGACCTGTAGCTCCAGCCCTTCCTCTACTGGCAGGGGGTTATTTCTGGACCTGTAGCTCCAGGTCCCTTTCTACTGGCAAGGGGTTTGTGCTGGACCTATAGTTCCAGCCCACCTCTACTGGCAGAGGGCTGGTGCTGGACCTGTAGCTCCAGCCCTTCCTCTACTGGCAGGGGGTTGGAGCTGGACCTGTAGCTCCAGCCCCCTTTCTACTGGCAAGGGGTTTGTGCTGGACCTGTAGTTCCAGGCCCCTCTACTGACAGGGGGGTTGGTGCTGGACCTGTAGCTCCAGCCCACCTCTACTGGCAGAGGGCTGGTTCTGGACCTGTAGCTCCAGCCCCCCCTCTACTGGCAGGGGGTTGGTGCTGGACCTGTAGCTTCAGCCCCCCTCTACTGGCAGGGGGTTGGTTCTGGACCTGTAGCTCTAGCTAACCTCTACTGGCAGGGGGTTGGTGCTGGACCTGTAGCTCCACCCCTCTCTCTACTGGCAGGGGGTTGGTGCTGGACCTGTAGCTCCAGACCCCCTCTACTGGCAGGGGGTTGGTTCTGGACCTGTAGCTCTAGCTAACCTCTACTGGCAGGGGGTTGGTGCTGGACCTGTAGCTCCAGCCCCCCCTCTACTGGCAGGGGGTTGGTGCTGGACCTGTAGCTCCAACCCCCCTCTACTGGCAGGGGGTTGGTTCTGGACCTGTAGCTCCAGCTAACCTCTCCTGGCAGGGGGTTGGTTTTGGACCTGTAGCTCCAACCCCCCTCTACTGGCAGGGGGTTGGTGCTGGACCTGTAGCTCCAGTCTCCCTTTGTACTGGCAGGGGGGTTTGTGCTGAACCTGTAGCTCCAGCCCCCCCTCTACTGGCAGGGGGTTGGTGCTGGACATGTAGCTCCAGCCCCCCTCTACTGGCAGGGGGATGGTGCTGGAACTGTAGCTCCAGCGCCCCCTCTACTGGCTTCGGGTTGGTGCTGGACCTGTAGCTCCAGGTCCCTTTCTACTGGCAAGGGGTTTGTGCTGGACCTGTAGTTCCAGCCCACCTCTACTGGCAGAGGGCTGGTGCTGGACCTGTAGCTCCAGCCCTTCCTCTACTGGCAGGGGGTTGGAGCTGGACCTGTAGCTCCAGCCCCCTTTCTACTGGCAAGGGGTTTGTGCTGGACCTGTAGTTCCAGGCCCCTCTACTGGCAGGGGGGTTGGTGCTGGACCTGTAGCTCCAGCCCACCTCTACTGGCAGAGGGCTGGTTCTGGACCTGTAGCTCCAGCCCCCCTCTACTGGCAGGGGGTTGGTGCTGGACCTGTAGCTCCAGCCCCCCTCTACTGGCAGGGGGTTGGTTCTGGACCTGTAGCTCTAGCTAACCTCTACTGGCAGGGGGTTGGTGCTGGACCTGTAGCTCCACCCCTCTCTCTACTGGCAGGGGGTTGGTGCTGGACCTGTAGCTCCAGCTAACCTCTACTGGCAGGGGGTTGGTGCTGGACCTGTAGCTCCAGCCCCCCCCTCTACTGGCAGGGGGTTGGTGCTGGACCTGTAGCTCCAACCCCCCTCTACTGGCAGGGGGTTGGTTCTGGACCTGTAGCTCCAGCTAACCTCTCCTGGCAGGGGGTTGGTTTTGGACCTGTAGCTCCAACCCCCCTCTACTGGCAGGGGGTTGGTGCTGGACCTGTAGCTCCAGTCTCCCTTTGTACTGGCAGGGGGGTTTGTGCTGAACCTGTAGCTCCAGCCCCCCCTCTACTGGCAGGGGGTTGGTGCTGGACATGTAGCTCCAGCCCCCCTCTACTGGCAGGGGGTTGGTGCTGGAACTGTAGCTCCAGCGCCCCCTCTACTGGCTTCGGGTTGGTGCTGGACCTGTAGCTCCATCCCCCCCTCTACTGGCTTCGGGTTGGTGCTGGACCTGTAGCTCCATCCCCCCCTCTACTGGCAGGGGGTTGGTGCTGGACCTGTAGCTCCAGCCCACCTCTACTGGCACGGGGTTGGTGCTGGACCTGCAGCTCCAGCCC
Organism: Procambarus clarkii; assembly: GCF_040958095.1. Lineage (NCBI taxonomy): Eukaryota > Metazoa > Arthropoda > Malacostraca > Decapoda > Cambaridae > Procambarus > Procambarus clarkii. Next base: position 1,131,391 of record NC_091209.1, read on the forward strand.
CACCTTTACTGGCAGGGGGTTGGTGCTGGACCTGTAGCTCCAGCCCACCTCTACTGGCAGGGGGTTGGTGCTGGACCTGTAGCTCCAGCCCCCCCTCTACTGGCAGGGGGTTGGTGCTGGACCTGTAGCTCCAACCCCCCCCCCCCCCTCTATTGGCAGGGAGTTAGTTCTGGACCTGTAGCTCCAGCCCACCTCTACTGGCAGTAGGGTTGGTGCTGGACCTGTAGCACCAGCCTCCCTCTACTGGCAGGGGGTATGGTGCTTGACCTGTAGCTCCTGCTCCTCTTTACTGGCAGGGGGTTGGAGCTGGATCTGTAGCTCCAGCCCTCTTTCTACTGGCATGGGGTTGGTACTGGACCTGTAGCTCCAGCCCCCCCTCTACTGGCAGGGGGGGTTGGTACTGGACCTGTAGCTCCAGCCATCCTCTACTGGCAGGGGGTTGGTGCTGGACCTGTAGCTCCAGCCCCCATCTACTGGCAGGGGGTTGGTGCTGGGTTTGTAGCTCCAGCCCCCCTCTAGTGGCAGGGGGTTGGTGCTGGACCTGTAGTTCCAGCCACCCCCCCCCCCCACATCTCTACTGGCAGGGGGTTGGTGTTGGACCTGTAGCTCAAGCCACCCTCTACTGGTAGGGGGTTTGTGCTGGACCTGTAGCTCCAGCCGCACTCTACTGGCAGGGGACTGGTGCTGGACCTGTAGCTCCAGCCCCCCTCTACTGGCAGGGGGGTTGGTACTGGATCTGTAGCTCCAGCCCACCTCTACTGGCAGAGGGTTGGTTCTGGACCTGTAGGTCCAGCCCCCCTTTACTGGCAGAGGGTTGGTTCTGGATCTGTAGCTCCAGCCCCCTTCTACTGGCAGGGGGTTGGTGCTGGACCTGTAGCTCCAGCCCCCCTCTACTGGCAGGAGGTTGGTTCTGGACCTGTAGCTCTACCCCTCTCTCTACTGGCAGGGGGTTGGTGCTGGACCTGTAGCTCCAGCCCCCTCTCTACTGGCAGGGGGTTGGTTCTGGACCTGTAGCTCTAGCTAACCTCTACTGGCAGGGGGTTGGTGCTGGACCTGTAGCTCCAGCCCCCCCCCCCTCTACTGGCAGGGGGTTGGTGCTGGACCTGTAGCTCCAACCCCCCTCTACTGGCAGGGGGTAGGTGCTGGACCTGTAGCTCCAGCCCCCCAGGAGATCCGTAGAGTGTGGGGAGGGGAAGCACATGAGAGCACGAGCTCTGTGAAAAACAATATATATCTCGGGATATTTCAGTGATACAGGAACTAAACACAGTCAGATATCTCATAAAGTGCATCTCAACTTAATAAACAATATACCATAGTGATTGCCATCCGACTTTTGTGCTTTAAGGAAATAACAAGTGAATTTTGTGGAGTCCACCTCGTGGTGCCAGAACCCACCCCATAGACCCACGTCCCGTGTGCCCACCGTGTGTGTGTGTGCTTACTAGCAAATTGGTTTCCAACAAGTGTAATAGGGGAATGTGGATTGAGAAATTATTAATAGAGAAAGTGAATACTATTGCAAGTCGGAAATAAAGCAGAAAATCTCTTATTGTAATACAAGCGAATTAATATATCAGTGTTATAACCCAAGTAACTGGCAACTAGGCCTCCAGCCGCGGCCTGGGACAACAACATGTCAACTGTACAGCCTCTGGGACCCTCACCCTCGACCGTGTGATAAGTACTGACCATACAGTAGAACAAATAAACATATATATTGTTACAAATATATGGTATACATATAATATTATAAATATATAGATATATATACGACAAAACAAGGCAAAATGGGAGTAAATATACAAATTTGTGGCCACTGTAACAACTCCTTAAAGTCGAAGGTAACGGGAATTGAATGTTTTATCTGTAAGAATAGATTTCATTCGGCTTGTACTGGAGTGAGTAACACCACGTCACTGAGAGCTAGCCACTTGCTCTGGGTGTGTAAAAATGACCTGCCAGCTTGGAATATCCTAAAAAACCTTCTAGATAACATGATGCATGATCAGAAAACATCATTCATTGGAAGCCTACCAGACATCCAGAAGGAGTGGGAAAGGAACAACAACAATTCTAATATACCAGGGGCGGAGGCTATAGTCAGGGATGAAACTGAGGCTGAAACTCAGGAAGTTGTAAACTCTGACCAGTAGGCCCAGATGTAGATGACAGTAAACTAGAAAGTGTAACAGACAGCACTGACAGCTCAATAGGTACAGACACTACGATGGTTCCCGATAGAGCAATTCAGAACAGAAAGACAGACTTATGCAAATTTTATGCAAAGGGCATATGCAGACATAGATATGCTGGTAATAAGAAAGGATTAGAATGCAGTTACCAACATCCCAAAAAATGTTTAAATATGCTTAGGAAAGGTGAGTGTCGATTTGGATCAATATGTAGGTTTTTCCCTCCTGACATGTGCCAAACCTCACTGGAGGACAGAAAATGCTATGACCTTAGCTGCCCACACTTTCACGTGAAAGGCACGGAACGCTACATAAAGAGTGGCAAGCAGGATAATGAATCTGGAGGAAACTCTATAAATTTTTTATACCAGACCGAAAGAGAATTCAAAAGGAGGAGCATAGGGTGTATGGAACTGGATGCCAGATCCACTTGCATTACAGATACAATTACACACCGAAAGGGAACTACAACTACGACAGGCAACTGCCCTACAACAATCAGTACTGGTCAGAACAAACGCATTATGTCCACGCATAATGGGCATGCCGAAAAAGTCTCCCATTCAAACTATCACTAATTTCATTCATCTTTGCCAACATACAAGGACTGAAAACAAGAACAAACAACAAAGTACAGTTCATAAATGGCCTCCTCACGGAGTCAAATGCAGTATTTGGAGCTTTCACAGAAACCCATGCAGGGGAATTGTTGAACAGTGAGATCTGGATTCCAGGATATAACCTATACAGGTGTGATAGAAAAATTAGGTCACATGGAGGAGTGGGTCTGTATATTAGGGAAGACCTTGTATGCTCGGAGCTCCTAAACGTTACAAATGAGGTGGTAGAGGTACTGGGAATACAAATAGAGAAAATAAATTTAGTGATTATTCTAATATACAAACCGCCAGATGCAACGGCTGAGGAATTCACAGAACAGATAAACAAAATAGAGAATAGCCTTCATAATTTGGAGAACCCGATACCTGATATTATCTTCCTAGGTGACTTCAACTTGCCTAGTCTCAGGTGGAAAATAGCAAACAATAATATTATACCAGGAAATCTATCAGGACCTAACCAACCACAGAGTAGAGAACTACTTAGATTCTGTGACAAATTTTCACTCAATCAGCAGATATCGGAGCCAACGAGAAATGAAAATATTCTAGATCTGGTCTTTACGAACAATAAAGACATTATCAGAGACATTACGATATCAGATACCACATACTCAGATCACAAGTTCATTGAAGTGCAAACGACCATCAATACTCAGAATAGACCTAAAACGTTGATAAAGAGAGAGGGGCTATTCAGTAAATTCAATTTTAATAATAAAAGGATAGACTGGGAGATAATAAACAGGGAACTTATAAACATTCCATGGGAAAATGTTCTAAGTAATACAAGTCCTACAGAAGGAATAGAAAAACTGACTTCGGAAGCGTATCAAGTCTGTCTGAAACATGTTCCTTTGAGGAAAGCCAGAAAGAGATCCAACGTAGAAAGAGAACGCAGACGACACTATAAACGCAGGAAAAAAATAACGGAACTGCTTATGCAAACACGAATTTCCCGTCAAAGAAGGAATAATTTAAATAGGGAGATTGAAGAAATCGAGCGGAAATTGAAACACTCATATGAAACTGAAGAAAGGCAGTTAGAACAGAAAGCAATTCAGGAAATAAAGAAAAATCCAAAATATTTCTTCACATATGCGAAATCAAAAGCAAAAACCACTGCCAGTATTGGACCTATTTGTACAAGTGAAGGTTCATACACGGAGGATGACAAAGAAATTAGGGAAATCCTAAAAAAGCAGTATGAGGACATGTTTAGCACTCCAATAAACAACATGAAAGTGGAAGATCCAGACAATTTCTTTATGTGGGATATTCAAACCCCGGTAAACATAACTGATATCAACAAGAGCGCACAAAATTTTGAAAGAGAAATTGAAAACATGCCCATGCACTTGGCCCCAGGTCCAGACTCATGGAATTCAATATTTATAAAGAAATGCAAAGTGCCGGTAGCACAGGCACTCAGTATAGTGTGGAGGAAGAGCTTGGACACGGGGGAGATACCAGATGCACTTAAAGTAGCAGACATAGCCCCTCTACACGAGGGAGGGCGCAAAGCATTGGCAAAGAATTATAGTCTAGTTGCACTAACATCGTACATCATAAAAGTATTTGAGAGAGTGATTAGGAGTCAGGTCACCAATTTCATGGAGACCAATGACCTTCACAACCCAGGCCAACATGGATTTCGAGCAGGAAGATCGTGCCTCTCACAGCTACTTGAGCACTACGACAAAGTCACCGAGGCACTAGAAGAAAAACAGAATGCTGATGTGATATATACGGACTTCGCAAAGGCTTTTGATAAATGTGACCATGGCGTGATAGCACACAAAATGAAGTCAATGGGAATAACCGGTAAAGTAGGACGCTGGATACTCAGTTTTCTGTCAAACAGGACTCAGCGAGTAATGGTCAACCATATAAAATCTAGTCCAAGTGCAGTTAAAAGCTCTGTACCTCAGGGTACAGTCCTTGCACCGCTGCTTTTCCTTATTCTCATATCAGATATAGACAAAAATACAAGTCACAGCTTTGTATCATCCTTTGCAGATGACACAAAAATCATTATGAAAATTATCTCGGCTGAAGACATTGAAAAACTTCAAGCTGATATTAATAATGTTTTTGACTGGGCATTAGAAAATAACATGATGTTTAACAGTGATAAATTCCAGGTACTCAGGTACGGTAAAAATGAGGACCTTAAACATAATACAGAGTACAAAACACAATCAAATGTACCCATAGTAGGAAAACAGCATGTAAAGGATTTGGGAATAATAATGTCTGACGACCTAACGTTTAACCCTTACACTGCTCAGGGGTCCTGGGGACATTTACACCCCTGTGAGCAATAAAAAAAAATTCAAAATTTTTTTTTCGTCTTCTAAACATGTTAATTTGTGTCCCCTGAGCACAGGAAAAATAAAAAAAAATCGTAGGTGACATATTTTGGGCGCAATTGGCCGAGGAAGTCTGGCAAAAAGTGGGCGTTGACAGAGCGGTCGTCAGACCCGGTCCGCGTCACCCGTGCTGACAGGTGGGAGTTGCCAAAAATGATATTATTACCTAATTGTTTCAATGTCTCCGATTGATTTTTTCTTAGTTTTTTTGCAGTAATATTATTCAATAGTGTGTATTGTAATATATTTATATAATAAAAGTGGTGAATAATCGCTATACTCAAAAGTATGATGTGCATATTAGTGATTCAATTATTATGTTTATAAAACAATAAACAAATAGTTTTGCTGCTATTACACTCTATACACAGGTTATATATAAGTATCTGCATGTTTTGGTCACCATAACGAACCACTAAGTTGGTATTGAGAGTCGAAAAGCAACGAAGAGTTACCGCCACACACCAGCCAGCCACTCGCTGCCACTCCCTCAACACACGCACTAAACTTTCTTCCCCAACAATACCATTTGTGGTGTTATTACACTATATACAGACGTTATATATAAGTATGTATATATTTTGTTCACCACAACTGTACAGCTAAGCTGATATAGTTAGTTCAGGCACTAAGAGTCATCGCTATACACAGATGGCGGCTCCCTCGCTCATTCAAGGTCACACGCACTAAACTTTCTACCCCAACAATACTGTTTGCAGTGTTATTACCCTATATACACATATTATATATAAGTATCTACATGTTTTATGCACCATAACTGTACACCTAAGCTTGTAGTGCGCCCAAAGAGCATAGTGGCCACCCTCTAAACAGCTAGACAAATCGTGCAAACGACGTCACCTCTGTCACCCATATGGCTCCTCCCAGCATAATCCTTCTGCTGTTATTACACTAATAAACACATTATATATAAGTATTTACATTTGTGTTCACCACAGAGAACCACTGAGCTGGTATGGTGAATGCAAACAATAACAGGGAGCCACACAGTCAGTAAACGATGCTGTCTCCCTCCGTCTCTCAGCATCACTCCTCCCACAGCGCTAATTATTACAACAATCCTGCTATTATCACAACCCTGGTTATTTATATCACAGTCATGGGTCATCTGTAATATTGTCATCGCTAAATAATAACAATTATATATTTATTTTAATATTTCGGCAATGCTGTGGTCACAAGCTGAACAGCAATGCTGTTTGCTCATGCTGCGTGCACCAGCCTTGGTTGCTCCAACAGTACTGTGCCTCTCACACCTGAGAATATTGCCCACGATTTTTTGTTTAAATGGCATCTGTTTACAAGAGCCCTGAGGAAGCTACTGTGAACCCCGTGTAGCCGTGGGCCATTTGAATTGGGCCTGGCACCCTATGGCGTATATATACGCTATGCGCACCGTGGGACATGTTACTCAGGGCGTATATATACGCCATGCACATTTTAAGGGTTATAGAGCATAACCAAGCAAATATTGCGTAAGCCAGAAAAATGATAGGATGGATTACGAGAACTTTCAAATCCAGGGATCCCACCACAATGGTTGTACTCTTCAAGTCACTTGTGTTGTCCCGTCTTGAGTACTGCTCAGTACTCACTTCCCCCTTCAGAGCAGGAGAGACTGCTGAAATAGAGGGAATACAGAGAACATATACGGCACGCATAGATGCAATAAAGCACCAAAATTATTGGGATCGTCTCAAAGCCCTCCAAATGTACTCACTAGAAAGAAGACGAGAGAGATATCAAATAATATACACCTGGAAGATACTGGAGGGCCAAGTACCAAATCTACACAGTAAAATAACAACGTAGTGGAGTGAACGATATGGAAGAAAATACAGAATAGAACCAGTGAAGAGCAGAGGTGCCATAGGCACAATCAGAGAACACTGTATAAACATCAGAGGTCTGCGGTTGTTCAACGTCCTCCCAGCAAGCATAAGAAATATTGTCGGAGCAACCGTGGACATCTTCAGGAGGAAACTAGACTTATTCCTCCAAGGAGTGCCGGGCCGGGCTGTGGTGGGCATGTGGGCCTGCAGGCCGCTTCAAGCAACAGCCTAGTGGACCAAACTCTCACAAGTCAAGCCTGGCCGCAGGCCGGGCTTGGAGAGTAGAAGAACTCCCAGAACACCATCAACCAGGTATCAACCAGGTACCCCTCTCTACTGGCAGGGGATTGGTGCTGGACCTGTAGCTCCAGCCCCCCTCTACTAGCAGGGGGCTGGTTCTGGATCTGTAGCTCCAGCATCCTTCTACTGGAAGGGGGTTGGTTCTGGATCTGTAGCTCCAGCCCCTCTCTACTGGCAGGGGGTTGGTGCTGGACCTGTAGCTCCAGCCCCCCCCCCCTCTACTGGCAGGGGGTTGGTTCTGGACCTTTAGCTCCAGCTCACCTCTACTGGCAGGGGGTTGGTGCTGGACCTGTACCTCTAGCCCACCTCTACTGGCAGGGGGTTGGTGCTGGACCTGTAGCTCCAACCCCCCCTCTACTGGCAGGGGGTCGGTTCTGGACCTGTAGCTCCAGCTCACCTCTACTGGCAGGGGGTTGGTTCTGGACCTGTAGCTCCAGCCCCCCTCTACTGGCAGAGGGTTGGTGCTGGACCTGTAGCAATAAAGAACACAATAATGTAGCCGTCACAACTGCAAGAAAAATGACAGGTTGGATAACAAGAACCTTTCACACTAGAGATGCTATACCGATGATGATACTTTTCAAAACGCTTGTGCTCTCTAGAGTGGAGTACTGCTGCACAATGACAGCCCCTTTCAAAGCTGGAGAAATTGCTGACCTGGAGAGCGTGCAGAGATCCTTTACTGCTAGAATCCACTCAGTAAAACATCTAAATTACTGGGACCGATTAAAGTGCCTAAATCTGTACTCCCTTGAGCGCAGGCGGGAGAGATACATAATAATTTACACGTGGAAAATAATTGAGGGGCTGGTCCCAAACCTGCACACAGAAATAACATCACATGAGACCAGAAGACATGGCAGGATGTGCAGAATACCCCCGTTGAAAAGCAGAGGTGCAACAGGTACTCTGAGAGAGAACTCTATCAACATCAGAGGCCCGAGACTGTTCAACACGCTTCCACTACACATAAGGGGCATAACTGGCCGACCCCTCACAGTGTTCAAGAGAGAACTGGATAAGCACCTCCAAAGGATACCTGATCAACCAGGCTGTGACTCATACGTCAGGCTGCGAGCAGCCGCATCCAACAGCCTGGTTGATCAGTCCAGCAACCAGGAGGCCTTGTCGACGACCGGGCCGCGGGGACACTAAGCCCCGGAAGCACCTCAAGGACCAGTGGGAGTGCATCGCAGGTCGCAGGCCGTAGCTCCAGCTTCCCCTCGACTGGCAGGGGATCGGTTCTGGACCTGCAGCTCCTGCCCACCACTACTGGCATCGGGTTGATGCTGGGCCTGTAGCTCCAGTCCCCCTCTCTACTGGCTTATACCTGGTTGATACCTGCTTGATGGGGTTCTGGGAGTTCTTCTACTCCCCAAGCCCGGCCCGAGGCCAGGCTCGACTTGTGAGAGTCTGGTCCACCAGGCTGTTGCTTGGAGCGGCCCGCAGGACCACATGCCCACCACAGCCCGGCTGATCCGGAACTTCTCTTAGAAAACCGTCCAGTTTTCTTCTGAAGATGTCCACGGTTGTTCCGGCAATATTTCTTATAGTCGCTGGGAGGACGTTGAACAACCGCGGACCTCTGATGTTTATACAGTGCTCTCTGATTGTGCCTATGGCACCTCTGCTCTTCACTGGTTCAATCTTGCATTTTCTTCCATATCGTTCACTCCAGTACGTTATTATTTTACTGTGTAGATTTGGGACCTGACCCTCCAGTATTTTCCATGTGTATATTATTTGGTATCTCTCTCGTCTCCTTTCTAGTGAGTACATTTGGAGAGCTTTGAGACGATCCCAATAATTTAGGTGTTTTATCTCGTTTATGCATGCCGTATATGTTCTCTGTATTCCCTCTATTTCAGCAATCTCTCCTGCTCTGAAGGGGGAAGTGAGTTCTGAGCAGTACTCGAGATGGGACAACACAAGTGACTTGAAGAGTACAACCATTGTGATGGGATCCCTGGATTTGAAAGTTCTCGTAATCCATCCGATCACTTTTCTGGCATACACAATATTTGCTTGGTTATGTTCCCTAAACGTTAGGTCGTCGGACATCATTATTCCCAAATCCTTGACATGCTGTTTTTCTACTATGGGAAGATTTGATTGTGTTTTGTACCCTGTATTATGTTTCAGATCCTCATTTTTGCCGTACCTGAGTACCTGAAATTTATCACTGTTAAACATCATGTTTTTTTCTGCTGCCCAATCGAAAACTTTGTTGACATCTGCTTGTAGTTTTTCAATGTCTTCAGCAGAGGTAATTTTCATGCTGATTTTTGTGTCATCTCCAAAGGACGACATGAAGCTGTGATGTGTATTTTTGTCTATATCAGATATGAGAATAAGGAACAGTAGCGGTGCAAGGACTGTACCTTGAGGTACAGAGCTTTTAACATCGCTTGGACTCGATTTTATCTGATTGACTGTTACTCTTTGTGTTCTGTTCGACAGGAAATTGAGTATCCAGCGTCCTACTTTTCCAGTTATTCCCATTGACCTCATTTTGTGAGCTATCACCCCATGGTCACATTCGTCGAACACCTTTGCAAAGTCTGTGTATACAACATCTGCATTTTGCTTTTCTTCTAGGGCTTCTGTGATTTTGTTATAGTGGTTGAGTAACTGTGAGAGACAGGATCTTCCCGCTCTAAATCCATGTTGTCCTGGATTGTGCAATTCAATGTTTTCCAAAAAACTAGAAATTTGATTCCTAATCACTCTTTGAAACGCTTTTATTATGTGTGATGTTAGTGCAACTGGCCTATAATTTTTTGCCACGGCTTTACTCCCCCCCTTGTGCAACTGAGCTATATCTGCAGATTTAAGTGCTGCTGGTATCTCCCCTGTACCCAGGCTCTTTCTCCATATTACACTGAGTGCTCTCGCTACTGGTACTTTACATTTCTTTATGAATATTGAATTCCATGAGTCAGGCCCAGGAGCTGAGTGCATAGGCATATTGTCAATTTCTCTTTCAAAGTCTTCCGAGTTTGTGGTAATATCCGTTATATTATCTGCAGCTTGAATGTCATTCATAAAGAAGCTGTCTGGGTTATCAACTTTCATGTTGTTTATTGGTGTGCTAAACATAGCCTCATACTGGCCTCTTAGAATTTCACTAATCTCTTTGTTGTCCTCTGTGTACGTACCTTCATTTGTAATTAATGGTCCAATACTGGTCGATGTTTTTTATTTTGATTTTGCGTATGTGAAAAAATATTTCGGATTTTTCCGTATCTCTTGTATAGCTTTCTGTTCCAATTCCATTTCCTCAGACTCATATGATCGCTTCAACGTTTGTTCTACTTCTTCGATCTTTCTGCTTAGGCTTATTTTCCTTGCTAGTGATAGTTGTGTCTGCCGAAGCATTTCCGTTATTCTTTTCCTTCTCCTGTACAGTCGTCTGCGTTCTCTTTCTAAAGTGGACCTCTTTCTGCCCCTCCTCACATGCACGTGCTTCAAGCAGACCTCATAAGCTTCAGCTGTCAGTTCAGCTATTCCCTGTATGGGAGTTTTGTCGCTTAAGACCGTCTCCCATTGAATGGTTGCAAGATCTACATTTATTTTTTCCCAGTCAATCCTCCTATTGTTGAAATTGAATTGATTGAATATTCCTTCTAGCTTGTTGGGTCTCATAGACCTACTACCGTTACTTATGCTAGTTCGCACTCCAATGAGCTTATGGTCTGAGTATGAAGTATGGGGGGGTTGATATGAGTCAATCCTCCAATTGTTGAAATTGAATTGATTGAATATTCCTTCTCGCTTGTTGGGTCTCTTAGACCTACTACCGTAATTTATGCTAGTTCGCACTTCAATGAGCTTATGGTCTGAGTATGAAGGCTGTGGGGTTGGTGCTGGACCTATAGCTCCAGCCCCCCTCTACTGGCAGGGGGTTGGTGCTGGACCTATAGCTCCAGCCCCCCTCTACTGGCAGGGGGTTGGGGCTGGACCTGCAGCTCCAGCCCCCCTTTACTGGCAGGGAGTTGGTCCTGGATCTATAGCTCCAGCCCCCCCCCCTACTGGAAGGGGTTTGGTTCTGGACCTGTAGCTCCAGCCCCCCTCTACTGGCAGGGGGTTGGTTCTGGACCTGTAGCTCCAGCCCCCCTCTACTGGCAGGGGGTTGGTGCTGGACCTATAGCTCCAGCCCCCCTCTACTGGCAGGGGGTTGGGGCTGGACCTGCAGCTCCAGCCCCCCTCTACTGGCAGGGAGTTGGTCCTGGATCTATAGCTCCAGCCCCCCCCCCTACTGGCAGGGGTTTGGTTCTGGACCTGTAGCTCCAGCCCCCCTCTACTGGCAGGGGGTTGGTTCTGGACATGTAGCTCCAGCCCCCCTCTACTGGCAGGAGGCTGGTGCTGGACCTGTAGCTCCAGTCCCCCTCTACTGGTAGGGGGTTGGTTCTGGACCTGTAGCTCCAGCCCACTTTTACTGGCAGGGGGTTGGTGCTGGATCTGTAGCTCCAGCCCACCTCTATTGGCAGGGGGTTTGGTGCTGGACCTGTAGCTCCAGCCCCCCTCTACTGGCAGGGGGCTGGTGCTGGACCTGTAGCTCCAGCCCCCCTCTACTGGCAGGGGGCTGGTGCTGAATCTGTAGCTCCAGCCCACCTCTATTGGCAGGGGGTTGGTGCTGGACCTGGAGCTCTAACCCCACTCTACTGGCAGGGAGGCTGGTGCTGGACCTGTAGCTCCAGCCCCCCTCTACTGGCAAGGGGTTGGTGTTAGACCTGTAGCTCCAGCCCCACTCTACTGGCAGGGGGTTGGTGTTGGACCTGTAGCTCCAGCGCCACTCTACTGGCAGGGGGTTGGTGTTTGACCTGTAGCTCCAGCCCCCCTCTACTGGCAGGGGGTTGGTGCTGGACCTGTAGGTCCAGCCCCCCTCTACTGGCAAGGGGTTGGTGCTGGACCTGTAGCTACAGCCCCCCCCCCTCTACTGGCAGGGCGTTGGTGCTGGACCTGTAGCTCCAGCCCCACTCTACTGGCAAGGGGTTGGTGCTGGACCTGTAGCTCCAGCCCCCCCCCCCTCTACTGGCAGGGGGTTGGCGCTGGACCTGTAGCTTAAGCCCCCTCTACTGGCAGGGGGTTGGTGCTGGACTTGTAGCTCCAGCCCCCCTCTACTGGCAGGGGGGGGGGGGGTTGGTGTTGTACCTGTAGCTCCAGCCTCCCTCTACTGGCAGAGGGTTGTGTTGGACCTATAGCTCCAGCCCCCTCTTCTGGCAGGGGGTCGGTACTGGACCTGTAGCTCCAGCCCCCTTCTACTGGCAGGGAAGTTGGTGCTGGACCTGTAGCTCCAGCCCCCCCTCTACTGGCAGGGGGGGTTGGTGTTGGACCTGTAGCTCCAGCCCCCCTCTACTGGCAGGGGGGGGGGTTTGGACCTGTAGCTCCAGCCCTCCCCTTTACTGGCAGGGGGTTGGTGCTGGACCTGTAGCTCCAGCCCTTCCCTTTACTGGCAGGGGGTTGGTGCGGGACCTGTAGCTTAAGCCCCCCTCTACTGGCAGTGGGTTGGTGCTGGACATGAAGCTCCTGCCCTCTCTACTGGCAGGGGGTTGGTGCGGGACCTGTAGCTTAAGCCCCCCTCTACTGGCAGGGGGTTGGTGCTGGACCTGTAGCTCCAGCCCCCCTCTACTGGCAGGGGTTGGTTGGTTCTGGACCTGTAGCTCCACCCCACCTCTACTGGCAGGGGGTTGGTGCTGGACCTGTATCTCCAGACCCCTTCTACTGACAGGGGGTTGGTGCTGGACCTGTAGCTCATGCCCCCCCCCCCCCGTTCTACTGGCAGGGGGTTGGTGCTGGACCTGTAGCTCCAACCCCCACTCTACTGGCAGTGGGTTGGTGCTGGACCTGTAGCTCCTGCCCCCTCTACTGGCCGGGGGTTGGTGCTAGACCTGTAGCTCCCGCCTCCCTCTACTGGCAGGGGGTTGTGCTGTACCTGTAGCTCCATGTCCCCTCTATTGGCAGGGGGTTGGTGCTGGACCTGTAGCTCCAGCCCCCCTCTACTGGCAGGGGGTTAGTGCTGGACCTGTAGCTCCAGCTCCCCTCTACTGGCAAAGGGTTGGTGCTGGACCTGTAGCTTAAGCTCCCCCCCCCCCCTCTACTGGCAAAGGGTTGGTGCTGGACCTGTAGCTACAGCCTCCCTCTACTGGCTGACTCTGCGCCTTTGTGAGGGAGTCAGGATCCCGGGTTCAACAGAGGATTACAGGTTTAATCACCATGCAGGACAGAAATGGTTCACATGTTTCCTTTCACCTGTTGCCTCTGTTCACCTACCAGTAAATATTTATCCAGGAGTTAGGCAACTATTGTGCATTGTATGTTAAGGAAAGTCAGTAGTTGACCTTGGGGAACCTCGATAAACCTAGAAACAGGCTTCCTCTCCTCAAAATGCAACTCAATATCTTGTGATATGACCTATGAGAGGAAATCAGAAACTTACTGTTAATTGTTTCTGGAGGATCTCTCCAGTGATTTCCTGAACTTTATTCATGATGCTGGAGGCTGAGTCTCCCAGGTGTACGGGGTCACCTGTGGCACCTGTCTCTGTGGTCATCATCTCCAGGGCCTCCCTGATGGTCTCCTGCACCTGTCATTACCAACACAAACATTAATGGTGGAGGCTGAGTCTCCCAGGTGTATGGGGTCAGCTGTGGCACCTGTCTCTTTGGTCATCATCTCCAGGGCCTCCCTGATGGTCTCCTGCATCTGTCATTACCAACACAAACATTAATGGTGGAGGCTGAGTCTCCCAGGTGTATGGGGTCAGCTGTGGCACCTGTCTCTGTGGTCATCATCTCCAGGGCCTCCCTGATGGTCTCCTGCACCTGTCATTACCAACACAAACATTTATGGTGGAGGCTGAGTCTCCCAGGTGTACGGGGTCAGCTGTGGCACCTGTCTCTGTGGTCATCATCTCCAGGGCCTCCCTGATGGTCTCCTGCACCTGTCATTACCAACACAAACATTAATGGTGGAGGCCGAGTCTCCCAGGTGTACGAGGTCAGCTGTGGCACCTGTCTCTGTGGTCATCATCTCCAGGGCCTCCCTGATGGTCTCCTGCACCTGTCATTACCAACACAAACATTAATGGTGGAACCTGGACTATAATGAAGCATCAGGCTCTGAGTAAAGTAACTGGACTATAATGAAGCATCAGGCTCTGAGTAAAGTAACTGGACTATAATGAAGCATCAGTCTCTGAGTAAAGTAACTGGACTATAATGAAGCATCAGTCTCTGAGTAAAGTAACTGGACTATAATGAAGCATCAGGCTCTGAGTAAAGTAACTGGACTATAATGAAGCATCAGTCTCTGAGTAAAGTAACTGGACTATAATGAAGCATCAGTCTCTGAGTAAAGTAACTGGACTATAATGAAGCATCAGGCTCTGAGTAAAGTAACTGGACTATAATGAAGCATCAGGCTCTGAGTAAAATAACTGGACTATAATGAAGCATCAGGCTCTGAGTAAAGTAACTGGACTATAATGAAGCATCAGGCTCTGAGTAAAGTAATTTGACAATATAAGTAATGTTTCTCTACACTGACCACAGTGTAGAGAAGCACCAAGATGACAGTTGACTTTATTAATAACAATGTTTCAGGTGTTAGAGCAAAAAATTTCCTATATATAAAGTCAACTCTCATCTTGATGTGTCTCCATGTCAAAAGTGTTTATATAGAGGCAATACTACACTCAGTTGGGTGAGAACAATGTGACCTTCAGCAGCGTACCTTCACTGAGGTGTGGACAGTCTTGATATTTGGGAAGAGTTCGCGGCACTTCTGGAGCCAATCTTCTATCTTCATGCTGCACTCATCAGCTGTGCCTATGGTTGTGTAAACTTCCTGTGGGGTGTTGCCTGTGTCGAGGTTCCCCAACATGGCCTGCAGCTGAGTCTTCCCTTCCTCTCCTTGTGTTGTCATATCCACCACACTGGTATCCTCCAGATCCAAGAGCTTCATTGCTGACTTGTTCTGCTCTACCAGAGCATAGAGTCTGTCCTGGAGCTGGAGGTGGCAAGTCTTCCAGTCCCCCAGCTGCCCCCGATACTCCCCCAGCTGGGACAGTACCTCTTCACAGCTAGTAATGAGGCTGCTGATGCTGCTCTTCTGCTCCTGCACCAGGGAATGTAACTTCTTTTTTACTGGTACAGTTTTCTTTTGTGTTAGCTGGATATCTTTCAGTTTCCTAACAAAAGCCTCCACAGCATAGCTAATTGGGAACTGAGTAGCAGCTGTGGCAGCGTGCTGGGCACGGCAGTTGGGGCAGGTCAGTTGACCATTCTCGATAGCATTGTCAATACACTGGGAGCAGAATGTGTGGCCGCACGACAGTGTGCGAGGCCGTAGCTGATTGTCATCATAAACGTTATAACACACTGAACATTCCTCTGGCTTGTTATCCTGTGGAAAGAATATTTGGTTAAGCTAGATGTATTATTACAGTACAGTGTCACATCGAAAAAAAGTAATATTACAGTACAGGTACTTTATTTCCTAATAGTAATTATATAATATTTACATACATTTTTTGTATTAGCTATTCTAGAGCAGAGTTAATATTACTGACAGATTAACATATCCACAGAAGGGACAATATTTTTTATAAATATATCCCGGAGTATGGGATAATATTTTTAGGTAACATATTGCAGCAGTAGGGCTGCTTGTAAGCCGTACCCGAGATTACAGACTAACAAAACCCGTCCTTACTTTCTTACGAATATTGGAAGGAAATGTATGTATCGTATGTGATAATGGAGGAAAGATCAAGTATTCTTAGTTTAAGTTGGTCTTAGTCCCTCGAAAGGGAAGACAACGAAGGGAGCGCAAGTCCCTCAAGATGCTCACAAAGTAATGAGAGTACTTAAGCGAATTTTCATTGTGGGAGATTCCCAGGTGAGGTATTTGGCTAAAACGTTTTGTGCCAAGGATAGGGGGAACAAGTTAAGGGTTTGCTATTCGGGAGCAGGAATTGGTGATATTGTTTACAACATGAATGATGTTATAACTGGAAATGGGAACAAACCCATTACAATGGGGCCTTGACTTACGATGCTAATCCGTTCCCAGAGATGGATCGTAACTCAAAATATCGTAAGTCGAAGCGATTTTTCCCATAAGAAATAAAGGGATTTGAATTAATCCGTTCCCCACCCTCCAAAATATTAACATACAAATACATTTTATACTGAATACAATGTTTTTTTCTAACTACAATACAGTACCTAAGTTGATCTTACCTTTATGGAGGGCTCTTGATGGCATATGGAAGATGGTGATGAGGGGGGAGGAAGAGAGTTGTTACTGTTTGGAAGGTGTCATGTTCACAGAAAATGGTACCATCTGTTTTCTATGGGTGGCGGAGCAGACGCCAGGGAGAAGGTAAACAGAGCGTACAGGACGCCCACCAAGCTTGGAAGCAGCTAGTCATGTAGTTGTGTATATACGTATTAAAGTCAGTAACCAAGTCATGACTTTACATCAACCCTACAATCAAGACTTCCTCAGTAACACACAAACACCACATTGGCGACGAGGATGAACTGGGAGCGCAGGTATTTTGTTCAACTTCAAACAAGGAAGGAGCATGCTGTCTCGCCCAGAGGAGGAAGGAGAAGTCGTGCTGTGAGCACCATACCCAATGCTGTGTGCTAACCAATGCTTTGTGCTAAACGATGCTATGTGCTAACCAATGCTATGTGCTAACCAATGCCATGTGCTAACCAATGCTATGTGCTACCCCAAGCATGTGCTGACTCAAGCTGTGTAAGAGTAATCTGCGTGCCGACGCCGTGTACGAAACGACGCTTTGAAGTGTACAAAATCTGATGTTTTGGTTACGAAACGACGCTTCGTGCTACAAAATTCTTCACACTGAACTGACTGCTGTACCGACTGCTGTACCAACTGCTGCACCAACTGCTAACTACTGCTGTACCAACTGCTGTGCTGCTGTGAGTAGGAACAACACATATACACCAGGGCTAGGTAAGAAGTCAGTTGATGCTATATTGTGCACTGTTGTGAACTTTTGCATTAAAATGCTTGTGTGCTTTGCAAAATTAAAGTAATTACAGTGAATTCTTAACTATCATATACAGTGCAGTAAGTGTTTAATATTCTGAGGAACATTTTAAGTGATAAGTTTACTTTTATTCAGTAAAAAAGTAAAAATGGCAAATATACCTCAGTTTCCTGCATTTGATCCTGACTGTGACCAGACAAACCTGTCACAGAGGTGGATCAAATGGCTTAAAAGGTTTGAAAATTTGTTGATAGTTTCTGACATCAAAAGTACTGAAAGAAAGCGTGCCTTTCTACTTCATTATGCAGGTGATAGAGTTTGTGACATCTTTGATACACTGAAAGACACTGGTGGTGCCAAAGATTATGACATTGCCAAAGCCAAACTAACAGAGCATTTCAAACCAAGGCAAAATACTGCAATGGAAATTATGCATTTCAGGAGAGCCAGACAACTCTCTAATGAAACCGTTGATCAATACCACACATGTCTGCAGGGTTTAGCAGCCCATTGTGAGTTTGCTGATATTGACAAAGAAATCAAACAGCAAATAATTGAAACATGCACATCTACACGTTTTCGTCGAAGAGCTCTAGAACTTGATGATGATGACAGTTCTCTTACCAAGATACTGGATATGGCTCGTCGAATGGAAGATGCTGCACGTGATGCTCGTGTCATGGAGTGCAGTGCCAACAATGGTTCTGCCACTGTTACTAACAGTGATGAGGTATGTAAGGTTCAGGGAGGACATCGTAATCAAAGAAGATATCATGCCAAACCTAACAGTAAATTGAGCCGAGAACCCAACCCGTTCTCACACAAGACAGCACATATATGACTTAATGCTTAAAGTCAATATGTTGAATATGAATTAGTAAATATGTGATATATTCCCAGTTACTTTTTTTTCCAAGGCCCAAACTCTTCCTCACGTACCAATTTACGTCTCACAGTACCCGTCCGTCAACCTAGATAGCAGAATAGTCGTGATTGGTTCAATTATAAGGAAAATTGTACTTTTCAGGTCCCACATGGGTTGTGAAATTTACCTACTATTGTCCATGCTCTTAGAATATTACAGATCAGCTACTTCCTATTGAAGGCTCGTAGTTTTGTTTTGAGAAATATTAGTTGTTCTTAGTAAATTATAATATGCACTAAAAATTATTACATAGAATAACAGTCCTTCACCAATCGATATTATATACCATAGTTTGTGCTTTACAAATCTTTAAAGGATGTTTTGTAGGAACGCTAACAGAAAACGATGTTACGTTGGAATGTCTATGGGGTAAACTACTGCAAACAGGATGGTATTGTGTCTACTATACCAACTACAGGATGGGTATATTGTCCACTACCACCTGTTAGGTGGGTAAGGGGTCCAATACCACCCACAGGATGGGTATGAGGGTCACATCCACCCACAGGATGGGTATGGGGCTCCAACCACCCATAGAATGGATATGGGGCTCCAACCACCCATAGCATGGGTATGGGGCTCCAACCACCCACAGGATGGGTATGGGGCTCCAACCACCCATAGAATGGGTATGGGGTCCAATAACACCCACTGGATGTGTATGGCGTCCATTGCCGCGTGTAGATATTCGAACCCCAGTTGGAAACAGACCCAACTATAGGATGGGTTAACCCAAGTATCATGCTTCCAAAAGGGTCGCCCAAGTTGGAAAAGACGAACGCTGAAAGAATATTGTTGAAAACATCTTGATAACTGATTAAACCAAAATTATTTATTAGTCAGAAGAAAGACAGAAACGCGATCTATATGTAAAACCTCTACCAGACAAATATTTTAAGTAAAACCGAAGATATTTGTAGTTGTATAAAAGTGGCAGTTTTCATCGCTCGTCGACCTCGAAAACCGCAGCATTCATCTCAGAACCATGCCTATTTCACGCAGATTCCTTAATAAACGTAAGAGTTTTATATGTCACAAGAAAGATAGAAATATAAGCTTCATTCTAAATACCTTACCATGGGCATATTTAAATTTAAAGCAAAGATACGTTTACTTTTATAATAGCCGAGCTCCGACCCCGGACAGATCGATCGACGGAGCAACTCTCTCTCAGAACAATGTTTATTTCACGTGAATTCGTTAATAAACATATATGTTTTATATGTCTCAAGAAAGGCAGACATATAAGCTTCACTGTAAACACTTTACCATCGACATATTTAAAGTTCTAATGAAGATACATGTATTTTAAAAATTACGGAGCTCCCACCCCGTACAGACTGAACGACAGAGCAACTCTCAGCTCAATGTTTATTTCACGTAAATTCGTTAATAAACACAAATGTTGTATATGTCTTAAGCAAGATAGAAATAAGAGCTTCATTTTAAATACATTACAATAGACATATTTATAGCTCAAGTGAAGATACATATGTTTTTATAGTAGCGCTCGGTAGCTTGTCAGGCATGGAGTGCAGACGCCTACGCACTTGCCGATATATTGTATAATTAACAAAGATACGCTAATAAAGCCTAAAATCTCATATGCCTCCAGAAAGACCGAGATATGAACATTATTATGATTGCACCAAATGAAATATATCATGTTCGAGAACAAAGATATATCAATTTTAAATTAAGTTTCGACTCTTGCTCGGGCAAGAGAGATGGGGCGACTCTCGCCCCATCTATTGGAGATTCTGTCCACTAAAAACCCAAACCTACTCAAACCCTCCTTGCATTATTTAAGTAATGAAGTAATATGGTATATTTACTCACTATAATGTGGGTGCTGAATGAAGAACATGAGAAAACATATATTTACTCCAAACTAATGTAATTTCATTATGAAATAAGTAAATAAGTAGCATCAAAGGAAGTCGACGGTCCAAGCATCAATGTTGTGGAGCAACTTATCCAAGATATATCGTTGTTTGGAAAGTGTTTGTTGGCATATCCAGTTGTCGCACTTCTCTGCACAAATTATCACAAATTTAAATTATAATGTTAACTAGTAGAATACATATTTTTAATCAATCTAACATAACTAGCCAGAAAACATTTAACATTTATTAAAAAATATATGTTTGGAAGTTAAATCGACTTCATAGGACAATAGTTTTGTTATCTATACTCGATATTCGTTGACATGCGTTCGCTACTTAAACTACCATGTACTGTACTTATGTAAAATCTCCCATGTCTCTTCGCTCATCTCACCGAAACCTACAGGCTCTGTGATATATTGTTTAATTAATTGAGATTCACAAATAAAGCTTATAATTGTTTATGTTATCAAAAAGGCAGAGCTTAGTTTAGTTCATTTATTATGCACCCCATACCCATCCTATGGGCGATAGTGGAGTGTTACAGAGGCACATAATGGGCTCAGGGACTGAGCCCCACAATTCATATAGCCAAGCAAGTTATAATCTTGATAAGCTAGTTACAAAAGTCAATGCACATTGTCACATCAACAATGTGCTCGAGACTGACCACAAGTACAGTTTATAATTTAAGCAACTGACATATATGGAGGGCTAGTGTCACAATTGATATGTTTATCCTACACATAACCCCCTCTCCCCCATCCAATGGGCAGCGGTGGATAGGTTACAATCAAGTCGTTTTTTGCGTTTTATTCAGAGATTAGATCTTATTGGGTGAGGAAAGATATTCATATTTTAAAGAAGGCTTCTTGGCTGATGCTCTCCATTGACGGAAAATATACAACCTTTTGAAAATCAATGTTAGTTTGATCTAGATATTGTAATTAACGAAAGTATTTATGTCATCAGAAAGGTAGAAATATAGGCTACATTTAAAATCCTTTGTCATAAATATAACTGAATTGAAAACGAAGATATATGCGTTTTGATAGTTACTTGATGGCTAGCTCTGAGAGTGTGAAGCCCTGCACACCAGCCAATAAATTGTATAATTAGTTTCCATATATTTTAATTAATCTTAAAAATCTATATGTCAGAAGAAAGGAAGATGTAGCCGTTAATGTGACAACATTTAAAAATATATATCTCTTAAGTTAAATAAATAATACCACCTTATCGCCGGTGTCCGGACACATGAAAACTACCTAGGTATCAGTATCCAGCCAGGCGGGGATCACAGGCTGCACATTACTGATAAATTATGTAATGCACTACTTGTGGTCGATCTCGAACCCATTTATGATGTGACGACTTATAGTGAATTTTGTAACTAGCTCATCAAGATTGTAACGTGCTTAGCTAAATGAATTATGGGGTTCGGTCCATTCATTTTCTTTCTTTATTATGCACCCTATAATATCCATCCCGTGGGCGGTGGTGTAAAGGATTACAGAGGCCCATAATCGGTTCAGGAACTGAACCCTCTAGTTCGTTTAGCTAAGCAAATAACAATCTTTTGACGCTAGTTACAAAATTATTAATGTACACATACTTATGCATACATGTACAGTACATATACATACGTATACATACATACACATACATATTTAATCACCCACACAAATCAGTAATCTTTTGTGTCACAAGTAATTCAACAAGAGGCTCACAACAGTCACTATAAAAGGCACTTTACATCTATGTGGAGTCGCACAGTTGCTAGTCTTGCTCCACACCCATGCAACTGGGCGGCAGCTTTACAGTCATGTGCTCCACACCCACCCAACTGGGCGGCAGCTTTACAGTCATGTGCATGCATTACCTACAGTAAGCAAATTTTGGATACTTCGCTAAGATTTCGGGCAGCACATCATTATGAATGAAGTACTTATACACTTTTCATGGACACTATTGATGTTGTTATCTTTTAATTCCGTGATTTTTTCACATTCCATTATATAATGACGCAAAGTATGCGAATAGTTCTGCTGACAGAGTTTACATTTAGTCAAATCTACATCATCAGGTGTTACATTCCCAGAGGTACTTGTAACTGAGCCTAAACCTAGCAGTGGTAACATCTAGAAGTCTGCTAACATTATTGGATGATCCATAGACGTGCGATTCATCAAAGTTTATACAACATTGTGAAATTGAGAGTCAGTGTAGTAACATAAATTGGTAAATCATAAATATTGTAAGTTAAAAATCTGATGCATGTGTGTGTGTTGGAGGGGGGTATACCCTTGGTCAGCGAGAGTGAAAAGTAACCTT
Organism: Procambarus clarkii; assembly: GCF_040958095.1. Taxonomy (NCBI): domain Eukaryota; kingdom Metazoa; phylum Arthropoda; class Malacostraca; order Decapoda; family Cambaridae; genus Procambarus; species Procambarus clarkii. The sequence continues at coordinate 1,153,906 of NC_091209.1, forward strand.
AGACATTCTGCGGTCAATGTGGAGGGGCGAGGGAGGGTGGGAGAGTCAAATCCACCCTCCAACATCTGGGCATAGTACCACCAGCCTCCACAACACTCCATCAGCCTCCAGCTGATGCTTGTAGATGCCTCATCTAACCTCACCTATGTCACACATTAACCTACAGTTCCTGTGATATTTAAACTCCTCATCACAGTGGCGTCTCACCAATATAAACTGTATTGGATTTTGTTCCGAAATAGCTATATGCTGACTGGACGTGTATGTATGTATGTATGTATGTATGTACGCATGTATGTATGTATGTATGTATGTATGTATGTATGTATGTATGTATGTATGTATGTATGTATGTATGTATGTATGTATGAATGTATGTATGTATATATGTACGCATGTATGTATGTATGTATGTATGTATGTATGTATGTATGTATGTATGTATGTATGTATGTATGTATGTATGTATGTGTGTATGTATGTATTCCCAATCACGTTAATAGAGCTGATAAGCTAGCCAAAGAATCTGCCTTTAAAGGAGCCGTTGAGTGTAACCTTGGATTGTCAATGAGCAATCTGAGAGCAGCAGTACACCGAGAACTTCAACAAGATCTTGTAGATCTGAGGCAAAGTGAAATTGACACCAGTAATTCCATCTATCATCATACTATCATGCAAGAGGAGCCACACATCTATGGATCATCCAATAAAATCAGCAGACTTCTAGATGTTACTACTGCTCAGCTTAGACTCGGTTACAAGTATCTCTGGGAATTCTCATTATCTGCTGATGTAGACCTGACCAAATGTAAACTGTGTCAACAAAATTATTCGCACACCCTCCGTCACTATATGATGGAGTGCGAAAAGATACGTGAATTTAGAGACAAATCTATAACCAATGTTCCAGCGATGTGTCAATATTTCATTCAAAATGATCTGCTACCAGAAATTTTAGCCAAGTATCCCCAGTTTGCTAACTGTAGGTAGTAACTGAGTGATTGTAACCTATCCACTGCTGCCCACTGGATGGGGGGCGGTGTGCAGGACAAACATATAAATTTTGACACTAGCTCTCCACATATGTCAGTTGCTTAATTTAGAACCTGTACTTGAGGTCGATCTCGAACCCATTGTTGATGTGATGACTTACATTGAATTTTGTAACTAGCTCATCAAGATTGTAACTTGCTTAGCTAAATGAATTGTGGGGTTCAGTCCCTGAGCCCATTATGTGCCTCTGCAACCCTTTCCACTACCGCCCACAAGATGGGTATGGGGTGCATAATAAATGAACTAAACTAACTAACCTTGTAGCTTTAATTATGCTGACCTTCCTATCTGTATTCAGACTGTGCCTACCATCATTATAGGTGATTATAACGCTAGGCATAGGAACATTGGTAATTCGCAGTTCAATAATCGTAACGGCAACCAACTGTTGTCACTATTAGGTAGTCACGATGATGCACAGATTGTGGGTGACCTTGAACCGACGAATATCTACGGGGGTATTCTTGATCTATGTCTCGGTTTCAACGTCGCCCACACCGTCTGTGCCTCATCAATAGTGCCAGATATGGCATCTGATCATCTGGCCATATTAGCCACTGTAAGCATTGGAAGCTCTATCCTCCCTGGCGGAATGTTCGCAAAATGCAGTTGGATGATGGCTCTGCTCGACTATGTTACCAGATACAAATACCTTGGTCTTGAGGTTCCACTGTACCGCAATGTTGTAGCCAGACTGGGTCGCCAATGTAGAGAGAGGCTCCGTGCTCTCAAGGCTGTGGCAGGCAAACACAACTACTGTACAGTGTTATATTTTTATTTCAGTTTGAACAATTTTTAACATTAAAGGATAAATCCTTTAATTGGTTGAAATTGGTTTTAACATTCGAGATCTAATGTGTTGATGTTAAATAATGTAAGGTACAAATTTATTAAGATACATACTTTAAAAACTATTTCTATTTGATACCAACAGTATCACGTTAAGAGAAGCGTCTCGCCTTGCTAACCCAAGTATAAAATATAAAAAGAAACGGTGCAACTGTACTGGTATCTGCAGTACAAATATATGTCCCTATTTAAAGAAAAAATAAACTGCACCAATCACTGCCGCTCCTCACACCAATGCAACAATAAGGAGAGTGATAACAGTGCTTCACATTCGACAATGTTAAATTATTTAACAGATGACGAGATAATGAACATTGGAACAAATGTACAGCTCTCTGACTTTCATATAAAATCTGCATGTGACCTCATGAAACTGTGCCAAGCGTAGAAGGCCTTCATGACCCAGCGTTGTAGCAGGACCTCTCCTGGCCAGTTACAATTGGTGAATTTATTCAAATTATCCAAGTTGATGGTTGCCACTGGGTCACCGTTTCCAACATTGGAGTAACTGGACAAATTAACATATACGACACCAGGCATAAATTACCATCCAAATCTACTGAAGTTATCTTGTATGCTCTTGCTAATTGACAGGATGATAAGCTGATATGCAATATAATGAATGTCAGCAGACACAGGGACTCAAGTATGAGTGGAGTGTATGCTGTGGCGTTTGCTGCATCACTTGCAAGTGGTGTAGATCCGGTGAACCTCGTATGATATGCAGAATATGAGACAACATCTTCAAGAGAACTTTAAAGGAAAGTGTCTCATCTCATTCCCTGCAGCTCAGACACTGAGAAGAAAACGAATCATCCGGTCATGCTCGATGGAAGTGTACTGCATTTGCAGAAAGCCAAATGATTTGAAGCTGATGGTATGCTGTGACTGTTGCAATATTTGGCACCATGGATCATGTGTAGGTGTTACAGAATGTAATGATGATTCGTGGATTTGTTTCTTGTGCGCTAGCAAGTTGTGAATTATAATTTAAAATAATTAATACATTATTATTATTATTATTATTATTATTATTATTATTATTATTATTATTATAACCTTACCAAATGCTTTGCTGAATCAAATAATGTTATTACTTTCAATGTGTTACAATAGCATAATTAAGTGCTGCAAGGGTCAGGTCTTAGTCGGTATTTGTTATATTCTGTACTCTTTTTATGTTATTTAAATTTCAAATAGAAATAGTTTTTAAAGTATGTATCTTAATAATTTTGAACCTTATATTATTTAACATCAACAAATTAGATTTCGAATATTAAAACCAATTTCAACCAATTAAAGGATTTATCCTTTAATGTTAAAAATTGTTCAAACTGAAATAAATATATAACACTGCACGGTACAGTTGTGTTTAATTATGTTTTGCGATTCCTTTGGAAAAGGTATTTGTGCACCAAGTATTACTAGGTCATTATGAGATATGCTGAATGTTGTCAATATACCATCTGAATACGCCTCACTTTGCGTTAATCATTGAACGTCCTAATGATTAAGGTCCCCAAAAGGACTTAATCAGACCTCGGTGGATATTTTTGCTCTCCCTCTCAGAGCATCCCCTTATGTGTTGTATGTGGGTGCTGAAGTTCCGTCTCTTGTCTATGTATAGGTGAAGGAACTTTCCATAATTGTTATTGCTAATGTTTGCTTGTAATATTGGGTATACATCCGGTGTTCTTACCCTCGACCGCGGCAAGGGTAAGCCGCGGCCGTATGGTCTGAAAGCCACAAATATTTACAATGGGGGGGAGGAGGGGGGATAACATTTTCTCTTCAAGCACGCGCACACAAATGAACTATGTTACTTAACTGGAAGCACTCGTACAACATAATTTACACGATTTCTCAGGATTATTATACTTCTTACCAGCATATATACAGTATAGTACCTAGGAGGTTCTCTTCAATGATATCTAAGATAATTAAAAGAACCCAAGCAAACTACTGTGGAAATGTGCAGGACAAACATATCAGTTGTGACACTATCTCTCCACATATGGTAATTGCTTAATTTAGAAACTGTACTTGTGGTCGATCTCGAACCCACGTTGTTGATGTGACGATGTGTTATGAATTTTGTGGCTAGCTCCTCAACATTGTAACTTGCTTAGATAAATAAATTGTGTATTCAGTCCCTGAACCCATTATGTGATAAATTAACTAAACTAAAAACTATAGTATGGCGACGAAACCTGAACTGCATAATGTAAATAGGGATTAACCAGAAAAAGATATAGGTGAAGAATAACAATAGGTAAATGTAAAGCTGCCGCCCAGTTGGGTGGGTGTGGAGCACATGTCTGTAAAGCTGCCGCCCAGTTGGGTGGGTGTGGAGCACATGTCTGTAAAGCTGCCGCCCAGTTGGGTGGGTGTGGAGCAAGACTAGTAACTGTGCGACTCCTCATAGATGTAAAGTGCCTTTTATAGTGACTGTTGTGAGCCTTTTGTTGAATCACTTGTGACACAAAAGATTACTGATGTGTGTATTTGAGTGGGTGATTAAATATGTATGTGTATATATATATGTATGTGTATGTATACATGTATACGTATGTATATGTACATGTATGCATAAGTATGTGTACATTAATAATTTTGTAACTAGAATCAAAAGATTGTTATTTGCTTAGCTAAACGAACTAGAGGGTTCAGTTCCTGAACCGATTATGTGCCTCTGTAATCCTTTACACCACCGTCCACGGGATGGGTATTATGGGGTGCATAATAAAGAAAGAAAATGAATGGACCGAACCCCACAATTCATTTAACTAAGCACGTTACAATCTTGATGAGCTAGTTACAAAATTCACTATAAGTCGTCACATCATAAATGGGTTCGAGATCGACCACAAGTAGTGCATTACATAATTTATCAGTAATGTGCAGCCTGTGATCCCCGCCTGGCTGGATACTGATACCTAGGTAGTTTTCATGTGTCCGGGCACCGGCGATAAGGTGGGATCATTTATTTGACTTAAGAGATATATATTTTTAAATGTTGTCACATTAACGGCTACATCTTCCTTTCTTCTGACATATAGATTTTTAAGATTAATTAAAATATATGGAAACTAATTATACAATTTATTGGCTGATGTGCAGGGCTTCACACTCTCAGAGCTAGCCATCAAGTAACTATCAAAACGCATATATCTTCGTTTTCAATTCAGTTATATTTATGACAAAGGATTTTAAATGTAGCCTATATTTCTACCTTTCTGATGACATAAATACTTTCGTTAATTACAATATCTAGATCAAACTTACATTGATTTTCAAAAGGTTGTATATTTTCCATCAATAGAGAGCATCAGCCAAGAAGCCTTCTTTAAAATATGAATATCTTTCCTCACCCAATAAGATCTAATCTCTGAATAAAACGCAAAAAACGACTTGATTTTAACCTATCCACCGCTGCCCATTGGATGGGGGAGAGGGGGTTATGTGTAGGATAAACATATCAATTGTGACACTAGCCCTCCATATATGTCAGTTGCTTAAATTATAAACTGTACTTGTGGTCGGTCTCGAGCCCATTGTTGATGTGACAATGTGCATTGACTTTTGTAACTAGCTTATCAAGATTATAACTTGCTTGGCTATATGAATTGTGGGGCTCAGTCCCTGAGCCCATTATGTGCCTTTGTAACACTCCACTATCGCCCATAGGATGGGTATTGGGTGCATAATAAATGAACTAAACTAAGCTCTGCCTTTTTGATAACATATACAATTATAAGCTTTATTTGTGAATCTCAATCAATTAAACAATATATCACAGAGCCTGTAGGGTTCGGTGAGATGAGCGAAGAGACATGGGAGATTTTACATGAGTACAGTACATGGTAGTTTAAGTAGCGAACGCATGTCAACGAATAACGAGTATATATAACAAAACTATTGTCCTATGAAGTCGATTTAACTTCCAAACATATATTTTTAATAAATGTTAAATGTTTTCTGGCTAGTTATGTTAGATTTTATTAAAAATATGCATTCTACTTGTTAACATTATAATTTAAATTTGTGATAATTTTTGCTGAGAAGTGCGACAACTGGATATACCAACAAACACTTTCCAAACAATGATATATCTTGGATAAGTTGCTCCACAACATTGACGCTTAGACCGTCGACTTCCTTTGATGCTACTTATTTACTTATTTCATAATGAAATTACATTAGTTTGGAGGAAATATATGTTTTCTCATGTTCTGCATTCAGCACCCACATTATAGTGAGTAAATATACCATATTACTTCATTACTTAAATAATGCAAGGAGGGTTTGAGTAGGTTTGGGTCTTTAGTGGACAGAATCTCCAATAGATGGGGCGAGAGTCGCCCCATCTCTCTCGCCCGAGCAAGAGTCGAAACTTAATTTAAAATTGATATATCTTTGTTCTCGAACATAATATATATTTCATTTGGTGCAATCATAATAATGTTCATATCTCGGTCTTTCTGGAGGCATATAAGATTTTAGGCTTTATTAGCGTATCTTTGTTAATTATACAATATATCGGCAAGTGCGTAGGCGTCCGCACTCCATGCCCGACAAGCTACTGAGCGCTACTATAAAAACATATGTATCTTCACTTGAGCTATAAATATGTCTATTGTAATGTATTTAAAATGAAGCTCTTATTTCTATCTTGCTTAAGACATATACAACATTTGTGTTTATTAACGAATTTACGTGAAATAAACATTGAGCTGAGAGCGAGTTGCTCTGTCGTTCAGTCTGTACGGGGTGGGAGCTCCGTAATTTTTAAAATACATGTATCTTCATTAGAACTTTAAATATGTCTATGTTAAAGTGTTTAAAGTGAAGCTTATATGTCTGCCTTTCGTGAGACATATAAAACATATATGTTTATTAACGAATTCACGTGATATAAACATTGTTCTGAGAGAGAGTTGCTCCGTCGATCGATCTGTCTGGGGTCGGAGCTCGGCTATTATAAAAGTAAACGTATCTTTGCTTTAAATTTAAATATGCCCATGGTAAGGTATTTAGAATGAAGCTTATATTTCTATCTTTCTTGTGACATATAAAACTCTTACGTTTATTAAGGAATCTGCGTGAAATAGGCATGGTTCTGAGATGAATGCTGCGGTTTTCGAGGTCGACGAGCGATGAAAACTGCCACTTTTATACAACTACAAATATCTTCGGTTTTACTTAAAATATTTGTCTGGTAGAGGTTTTACATATAGATCGCATTTCTGTCTTTCTTCTGACTAATAAATAATTTTGGTTTAATCAGTTATCAAGATGTTTTCAACAATATTCTTTCAGCGTTCGTCTTTTCCAACTTGGTCGACCCTTTTGGAAGCACGATACTTGGGTTAACCGATCCTATAGTTGGGTCTGTTTCCAACTGGGGTTCGAATATCTACACGCGGCAATGGACGCCATACACATCCAGTGGGTGTTATTGGACCCCATACCCATTCTATGGGTGGTTGGAGCCCCATACCCATCCTGTGGGTGGATGTGACCCTCATACCCATCCTGTGGGTGGTATTGGACCCCTTACCCACCTAACAGGTGGTAGTGGACAATATACCCATCCTGTAGTTGGTATAGTAGACACAATACCATCCTGTTTGCAGTAGTTTACCCCATAGACATTCCAACGTAACATCGTTTTCTGTTAGCGTTCCTACAAAACATCCTTTAAAGATTTGTAAAGCACAAACTATGGTATATAATATTGATTGGTGAAGGACTGTTATTCTATGTAATAATTTTTAGTGCATATTATAATTTACTAAGAACAACTAATATTTCTCAAAACAAAACTACGAGCCTTCAATAGGAAGTAGCTGATCTGTAATATTCTAAGAGCATGGATAATAGTAGGTAAATTTCACAACCCATGTGGGACCTGAAAAGTACAATTTTCCTTATAATTGAACCAATCACGACTATTCTGCTATCTAGGTTGACGGACGGGTACTGTGAGACGTAAATTGGTACGTGAGGAAGAGTTTGGGCCTTGGAAAAAAAAGTAACTGGGAATATATCACATATTTACTAATTCATATTCAACATATTGACTTTAAGCATTAAGTCATATATGTGTTGTCTTGTGTGAGAACGGGTTGGAGAACCACATCACAACTGGGGTCATAGAACACGACTCAAGCAGGCACAACGACCCACATCAGAGGGTGTCAACAATAAATGTTACAATTGTGGAGGAGACTACCCACACCAAGATAATGTTTGTCCTGCTCAAGGTAAGAAGTGCTATGAGTGTGGAAAACTAGGTCATTTTGGTGCTATGTGTCGTTCCGCACTCAAGAAACCACAGTCTATAAATAAAAGCACTGTACGAGGATCAGGTCATAGGGGTCGAGGTGGTAAACGCAATATTGCACCACATATCCAGAATGTTAATAATGTACAAGACAACATTTCATTACAACCAGTCTCAGATGACAGTGAATGTGATTATACTTATGGAGTACAAGCAATCACAGAATGGAATGATCTTCCAAACAACCCAGAGACTATAGTATACATTGCTGGTACTTGTCTCAAAGTTCTTATTGATACTGGATCAAACATTGACACCATTGCTGAGTGCCACTATAAAAAATTTAAAAAACAGTTCCCAAAGCTAGAAAAATACAATGGGAAAGCCACTGCCTATGCTTCAAAGGTAGCTTTGCCAGTGATTGGAACTTTCACTGCAGAGATTAAGTCAAAGAATGCAATGCTCATTACTACATTCCATGTTGTTAGGAATGCAAAGGAGTCTTTACTCAGTTACAAGACTTCAACCAAATTGGGGCTACTTCAGCTTTCTAATGCTGTAGCAGTGGAATCTGCAAACAATGTTGATGGTACTGTTGCTGAATTTTCTGATCGATTTAAATCCATAGGTTGTTATACTGATAGCAAAGTACATCTGCATATCAACCCAGATGTAATTCCAATTGCCCAACCACATCGCCGACAACCATTCCATACTCGCAAGAAAGTTGATGCCGAACTAGATAGGTTGATGGAACTAGATATCATTGAACCAGTAACAGGCCCAACACCATGGGTAAGCCCAATTGTCACTCCACCAAAGCCGAAGAATCCAGATGAGATACGCATTTGTGTGGACATGCGTGTTCCCAACAAGGCAATAATGCGTGAACGCCATCCTACACCCACTGTAGATGATATGATTTACCGCTTGAATGGTGCAACTGTATTCAGCAAGTTAGATTTAAACAAGGGCTATCATCAGCTTGAACTTGATGATGAGAGTCGATTCATCACAACGTTTATGACACATCGAGGTCTGTATAGGTACAAGCGCCTGAGTTTTGGTATCAACAGTGCTGCCGAGGTATTCCAGCACATCATCAGCCAGGTATTGCAAGATATACCTAATGCTGACAACATGTCTGATGACATCATTGTTTATGGCCGTACCCAAGCTGAACACGACAAAGCTCTTCGTGCAACATTGCAACGCTTACGAGAAAAGAATCTGACGTTAAGCCGAGCAAAGTGTGAGTTCAATCAACGTAAAATTGAATTCTTTGGACATGTACTTAGTGACAAAGGTCTGTCTCCAGATCCTAAGAAAGTTGCAGATATCAAGAATGCTGCACCTCCTTCAACGTCCACTGAAGTACATAGTTTTCTGGGAATGGCAAACTACTGTTCTCGCTTCATTCCAGATTTTGCTACCATTACGAAGCCTCTACGTGAGCTCCTGAAGAAAAATGCATCATGGTACTGGAGCGATATCGAGCAAAATGCATTTGATGCTGTGAAAGATGCACTAGTAGAGAATGCGACTGCTGCATACTTTGATCCATCAATGGACACTGAATTAACGGTGGATGATGCTAGTCCTGTTGGTTTAGGTGCTGTTTTAGCCCAACACAAACCTGGTCAACCAGATTCCAGAGTAGTAATTGCCTATGCCAGCCGTTCTCTCACAGATGTTGAGCAACGATACAGTCAGACAGAGAAGGAAGCTCTTGCTCTTGTATGGGGCTGTGAACACTTCAATGTGTATCTGCTTGGTGCACCCTTCACCACGATAGTCATGGACCACAAACCGTTGGAGACCATCTTCAATAATCCAAAGTCCAAACCACCAGCTCGCATTGAGAGATGGGCTCTTCGTCTGCAACCATACAACTTTATGGTGAAATACAAGCCGGGTGCAGGCAATCCCGCTGATTACATCAGTCGACATCCTGCCAACAGTTTCACCATCACCAAGCATCAGCAAGTTGCCGAGGAATATGTACACTCTGTAACCTGTGATGCAGTCCCTAAGGCTCTTACTCTTGATGAAATCCGTACTGCAACCCTAGAGGACCCAACTCTGCAAGCAACAGTGGATGCATTAACTAAGAAAAAGTTTTCACGCATCCCACCCTCAGGAGTTGACCAAGATGCATTCAAAGCACTTGAACGCATCCAGACAGAATTAAGTGTTACGCAACAACGTGACACCGTGCTGCGAGGTACTCGTATCGTCATTCCAGCTGTTCTCCAGCAATGTGCTCTGAAGCTTGCACATCAAGGACACCAAGGTCTTGTTAGGACCAAACAGCTGCTACGAGAAAAGGTGTGGTTTCCTGGCATTGATCGTCAAGCAAAGGAAATGCATGATGCCTGTGTCCCTTGCCAAGCTGCAGTGGATACTTCAAGACCAACACCTCTACAACCTTCACCACTACCTCCTGCACCATGGACGGAAGTATCAATGGACTTCTGCAGATCACTACCAACTGGAGAGTACTTGATGGTAGTCATTGATGATCACTCACGTTATCCAGAAGTAGAAATCATCACGTCCACATCTGCAAAGGCCGTCATCCCGAAACTCGACAAGATCTTTTCAAACTTTGGCATTCCTGAAGTTGTCAAGACAGACAATGGACCGCCATTCAATGGACAAGACTTCGTCAACTTTGCTGAGCATATTGGATTCAAACACCGCCGTGTGATGCCACTACATCCTCAAGCAAATGGAGAAGTTGAGAGATTCATGCAACCTCTCATGAAAGCGGTACGCTGTGCTCATGCCGAAGGACGATCCTGGAAACAAGCTATGTATGCTTTTCTCAGGAACTACCGTGCAACACCGCATGGAACACTGGGCAAGTCACCTGGTGAACTTTTATTTGGACGTCCTTTGAGAATCGCACTACCTGTCATGCCAGCCGAGGTAACGGATAAACGTCTCGCTCAGAAGGATGCACTAGCCAAGGGCAAAATGAAAATTGCTCATGATCAACATGCGAAGGAACAATTCATAAAGGTTGGAGATACTGTTCTCGTTAAAAAGAAAAAAGAGGGAAAGCTAGATATGCCGTATGATACAAAACCATATAAAGTGATTAGTGTAAAAGGAACTATGGTAACAGCTAGTAATAGAGATCATAGTATAACACGTAATATGGCCTATTTCAAAGTGATTCCAACTAGTGTAGAAAATGATGAAGTGCAAAGTCGTGCAAAAGAAAAAGAAAAAATGAGTTATAACTCAATAAACAATTCATCAAGGGATATTATTGCATTTGGGGACTCTCGTCCTAAACATCATGTTAAACGCCCTACACGATTTGATGATTAATTGTGTTCCTATGTAATGAAAAGTATTTACTTATTATGCTAAACTAAATTTAATATTGTTTGAATAATGCAGATCTCTCATTCAATATTTTGTAACTTTGTATTACAGTTTCTTTCATGTTTGTTTAACATTGCATATGTATTTTTAACATTAAAATCCTTTGTGATAAAGATTAAGTTGTTTAAATTCTTTGTGTGCTTAATTAATGTTAAATGTATGCAATATCTCTTGATATGTTAATAACTTACTTTGTGTCAATAACTTTGCTTTGTGCTACAAGCATAATAGACATCCTGTATTCATTCTTTTTAAAGAAAAGGAGGGATGTCATGTTCACAGAAAATGGTACCATCCGTTTTCTATGGGTGGCGGAGCAGACGCCAGGGAGAAGGTAAACAGAGCGTACAGGACGCCCGCCAAGCTTGGAAGCAGCTAGTCATGTAGTTGTGTATATACGTATTAAAGTCAGTAACCAAGTCATGACTTTACATCAACCCTACAATCAAGACTTCCTCAGTAACTCACAAACACCACAGAAGGGGAGTTCCCTTCCATTATCACATCAGGCAGTGATGTTTTCTCTGGGGTACTCTCTCTCCTACGTTTTCTCTGAATACCACTATGACCTGGTTGTGGTTCAGTGCTTGTTTGTCTCACTGCAAATTTGTCAAGAGACATTTTTTCCCCTTCACCCATGCTGCACACATTTTCTTAATTATTGAGGAAGAGACATTCTGTACTCTTGTTTCTGCTCTATGGCATCCTTACATGGGTTTTCATATATTGAGCCTTACCACTGACTTTCCTGGGACTCATGGCGTGATATATAATACAGGTATGTGTGAAATGGACTACTTTACTGCATATTTTGATGAGCCGCTCATGGAGTATATTGTTCAGGAAACGAACAAATATACGACTGATCTCAATGGTGAGGAGTTATCCTATTTTTCACGATTACAGCGATGGAAAGATACGACTTTAGGTGAAATGTATGTGTATGTTGATGAAGCATTGTGTCAAACACGTACTCGACCATTATTGGAGCAAAGACCAAACTATTCCAACACCATTGTTTGGGAAATATATGTCTCGAGACCGATTTGTGATAATCCTCAGGTGTCTTCATTTTGCAAATAATGAAGACCAGACTGAAGATGATAGACTTTGGAAGGTGAGGCACATCCTGAATGAACTTGTTTGAAAGTCAGAGATTTCTACGTACCAGCTCAGAAGCTGGCAACTGATGAATCCCCTGTGCTTTTCAAAGGACGGTCTGCCTTCAAGCAGTATATTCCCTCAAAACGCCTCAGATTTGGATTTAAATTCTGTGTACTCTGTGACTGTGAAACAGGAACTGTGTTACACATGATAATGTATACGGGTACAAGTGTAGACATTCCTGCTAATAACAATCATGGCTTCTCGGGTAGTGTGGTGAAGTCACTGCTTGCACCATATCTGAACAAGAGCCACATATTATACACAGATAACTATTATACCAGTCCCTTGCTAACCAGGTTCTTGCTTGATAATAGAACTGGTGTGTGTGGCACAGTGAAGGCAAAACAAAGGAAAATGCCAGTGTTTCACACTGCTATGCAGGTTGGTGATTGCGAGCAAAGAAAAACTGGTGCAATGCTTTCAGTGCAGTGGAAAGACAGGCATGAAGTGAACATGTTGACCACCGTTTACGATGGTACAATGGTGGACAGTGGCAAGGTGAACAGAACAACAAAACAAATAATCTATAATCCTGATTGTGTTTTGGACTATAACATCAACATGCGCTTGGTTGATAAATGTGATATGATGGTACGGGCAGTAGAGTGTGTACAGAAAACAGTGAAGTGGTCCAAGAAGATGTTTTTCCACCTTGTTGATGTAATAATGCTGAACAGTTACAATACGTATTTTGTCAAAACAGATGGTAAATGAAATTTCTGTGCGTTCAGTTTTACTGTAGACACACAATTACTAGAAAAGTTTGTCAAACCAATTCCTGGCATACAAAGGCCCCATTGTGAACCCAACATTGCACCATGCTCCCACACCCAGGCACGCTTACAAGGATGCCTTTCTGAGACACAAGGTAAGGTATTTACCACCAACTGGAAAGCATGCAGTAGCCCAGCGTGAGTGCATTGTATGAAAGACCACAAAAAAGAGGGAACAAAAACGTAAAATTGGTCTTAACTTGGTGCACAGCATGAAAGGTCCCATTGTGCTATGTCAAATGTTTTGACGAGTATCACAGTCTCGAGGACTTCTAAATGTCCGATACTGGTGTAAAAACATCTACATATTGAGTAAGTGTATATAGTGAAAACAATTCATAATAAATTTCATATTTCCTGAAATATAAAACATTTTTGTGCACGTGACAATAATATGTGACAAAATATTAAATTTATACCAGTTGTATTATAATAAAACATCAAGTGACCACACATTGTACCACATCTGTGAAAAAATGTTGTAAAATATGCCATAGATACTGCAAATAATGCCGTTGTTATGACCCTGGATTCCCATTCAGCAACCAGAGGTCAAATTAAGTTCCAAATAGTTGTGTAAGAGGGATATTTAATTAACAATAATGTTTATATTCAAGGCTTCTCATACCTGATGCGTATTTGTCTCAGTCTTCCTTGCCATACGCAAGATGAACCTTGTTACTCACAGATTATTCAGACTCTGGGCTTGTTGACTATTAAATATAATATTGAACTAGTTCCCAGCTATTCTTAGAACTGTTAAAGTAACTAGTAATGAATGTTGGTGAAGACTTGTTATGTTTATGGCTGTACGATCAGCTAGGCACCCTTCCCAGCAGCATATTTAAGAGAGCGGAGGAGGTTGCTCTCGCTCTCATTCTGGCTGTTGTGGTGTTCACACTCTCCCGCGTGGGCTCTGTTCTCGTCCTTCTCCCTTTCCCTTACCTCATTCTACATTTATTATCTAAGATAAGTACAATACTGTGTTACCGTGTTCTGGCAAAACTGTGTAGTTAAGTTCTTGTGTAGCCTAAGCTAGTGTTTATATCCCTAAGATTACTCTAGGGTGTTTTAGTAAAACCACGTGTGCTCAAGTTTTACCAGGGTATCTAAAGCCTTTACTAGTGTCCTACTCCAAGTAGTCTTTACCCTAGTTGTAATTGCAAACTCTGCATCCTGTCTATGTGGACCAAGGTGTTTAACGTAAGGTAGAGTGGTAAAAAAATTTATTGTATTAATGGATATGGGGGTTATTAGAGGGTTTTAATAAATAAGTTAGATTACGAGAAGTATCAATTCATCCTGTTGAAGTGGTGTAGATGATTAGCTACTAGACAGCAGACCTGTAATTTAAAACATAGAATCATTACTAGGAACCTTTGTTCCTTGGAGGGCCGGGCCTATCTATCCCACTATTTTAGATACATCTTGACTCTAACTATTGGCTCTTCTCAGTACAACCACGTACCCCATAACAAGTGGGGGCCTGTCCGGGAGCTGAAATTTTTATATATAAATTGTAAAAAATTTAGATTTTTGAGTGCCGAAACTAAATTTCTTGCATTCCGCAGAACAGTTATGTGGTAGCCTAGGGTCCAGCTCAACTAGCAAAGGATACATCTTGCACTGACTGAACATCCAACTGGATCCCTTCACGATTGAGGTAAGTGCGAGGTGTGTGCCCACCGACGGAAGAGTGGACCCAGTTAGCTGACCGTGTTGCTAGAGATGGAGCGAGAGGAGTGTTATTGCCATCGGACAATTCTACCTATATTATTTCCTATTGCAAGTGTATATATTTTCTTCAGTAAACTTTTAATCTTACCATTGTGTTTGAGTGAGCCTCCATTCTCTAGGACTATTTTGAGTGAAACCATTTATGTCGCCTTGCACTGCACATGAGATTGCATCCTTGATTTAAGATAACTAATGAGACCACTGAAGTGTTGCCGGGACACGAGTATAAACACCCAGCTGGCGACCTCGAGCAGACCAGATATCTAAGAGAGAGTGTCCCAGTGTCAAGACGGGTTCAGGTGTGATACAGGTAGACTTGAACCTCTCTACTCGCTAGGGGTATATATATAAGGCCAGCCCTTAGTGGACTGGGTTTAGCCCCGGGGCGAGCAGTGGCGTCTGGTACGGAGGGGTGAAGACCCGTGGGAACGACCCCAAACCATATAAGGTAGGAATGGGTGAGAACCTTGACATCTTCCCAATCATGTCAAAGACTGTACCTCTCTCAACCAGTTTAAGATAATAACTCAAAACTACCTAATAAACTCCATGTAACATACCTTACCCCTAAATGTCAACCCATGTCTTATTATTGTAATCAATGCTTTTTGTTGACCAACTTGTATAATTGCTTTTCTCTGCCTTGTTCCCTCCTCCCCTTTTTTTATTTTTTTTCAATGCAATTTAAACTTTAAGCACAATTACTATTAAGTTTTAGTCTAAGTTTTTTTTCCCCCTTCACCTTGCCCAAAAAGCTATGAGTACTAGTGGCTTTAAGTATTGTATGTACTATCTCTATCTTTAAATCCATCATTATGTATGTAACTCAATGGATGTACCTTTACCTGAATAAAGAATCTGAATCTGATGGTGAGTGTATTATTGACATCAACATGATAGTCCACACATACTAATAGTACAACAAGAATAAAATTGTCTTTACCATCATTAATGGGTAGAAGTTGTGTTTGCTATCGTCCTTGGTAGCCGAGCAGAGACTGGAAGCAGTATTACCTATTAGGGGAAAAAGAAAACAAATTTAAGGTTTCTATGACTAAATTTTTCCCACCAAAACATAGTAAACGTTTAGAACATTAAATAAAAAAACCAGCGTTGAATGTAACGAAACGCCATTTTCTGGGTGAGTCCTGGAGGCTCCACGGAGCTTTCCCAGGCTGATATGCTGATGTCAGACTTTGGCATCAGTTATGTGTATGGAGTTATTAGGCCTACCGGGGACCACGGCCAGAACCGGGCCCCACTCAGAGAGGCAAGGAGAGCAATGTCCTATAGAAACCCCCGTATGGTTGGAAGCATTCTATGTCTGCCATCGACCGGAACAGGCACCCAGAAAGGTAAGCGCCTCAAAACAAACCCCTATTCTGATGAAAATTGCTACCAAAAGCCGAACTAGTGGATAGAACTCCCCAACAGAAAACAAGCAAACTAGTGTGACGTCACACGTCGCCGCACCACTGTCTGCGCAGCTCCCCCCTCCCTGGGAGGGGGAAGGGGGAGCCCCAGACCCTCCACGCCGACTACCCACACCTCAGTTCTTGAGGCTGGATATCAAAAACGCGAAAAAAAACGCCGACCGGAGGGAGGGATGCCGGGGAGCCTCCGGGATTCACCCAGAAAATGACGTTTCATTACATTCAACGCTGGTTTTCTGGGGGGAGCCCCATCGTTACCCGGAGCTAATTACCCACAGATGGAAAAAGAGGGACTTACCCAGGAAGCGGTCGTCGCTCACCCCCTCAATTCGAAGTCGAGAAAACTGGTTGCAACTGCTGACCCAAAGCAGCACAGGCCCGACGGGGCCCAGGGACATTCACGAGGTAACGAGCAGCCAGGACCCTCTTCGACCACCAAAAACCCCACGCCCAAATATCAGACCAAGACATATTCCCAAAGACGGCAGCAAGAGCCGCGAACTTACGGACGTCATGGGCACGGGGATAGACCGCAGGCTGGCTGGACTTGATAACCCTGCAGACGACCTGGGAAACCCGAACCCGGGAACAGGGAAGAATGGAAACTGGATCAACCCAAAGCGCGTCCCCGGACACAGAAGCTGTGGCACGCAAATAACGGCGAAGCGCCGCAACCGGACACAAAACATGATGCGCTGGACCACCCACGGACCCCTCCGGAACGCAGCAGTCTCATTCTTCGCCAGAAAAGGAGTCGCCTGCAAGTGAACAAAACAATCTCCACGATCAAAAGAGCAGAAACCCCTGCGCCGGAGGAGAGCATGAAGCTCCAATACCCGACCCCCAGAGGCCAAAGCCAACAAGAAAAGAGCCTTGGAGAAACAATCCCGGACCGAAGGGGCCACAACGAAACGAGGAGACAAAAGGTAAGCGAGCACTCTGTCCAAATACCAGGAAGGCTCAAGTGGCGCATGAACAGGCTGGAGGTGAAACAAGGCACGAGACAGCTTGCGAAACGGCGCAGACATAACATCGATACCGAAGGCAAGCTGAAGTGGCTCTGCCAGTGCCGCACGATATGAGGCGACAGTGTTAGGCATAAGATGACGGTCCTGAAACAACCAAGAGAGAAAGGACAAGACCACCCTAACAGACAACGAACTAACACGACGAAGACGCAAAAAATAACAGAAGGGCCGCCAGGAAACTTCATACTGCCGCCGAGAAGAAGCCCTCAGGTGGGAAACCAACAAAGAGGCCTCCTGATCACCATAGAGATGATGATAGACTCGAGTCAAAAAACCCATACGCGAAGACTCAAGGAGAAGATCGAACCAGCCATGTGACGTACCGGCCCGATCTGCTGAAAGAGGCGGAGTCGCGGAAAAACACTCGGGTTCGGACACCGAGCAAGCAGCGCCTGAAACCAAGGCTGGGCCGGCCACCAAGGGGTCAGAAGGACAACTCTCCCCTGATAAGTCTCCAAGCGAGTCAGGACCTGGAGTAACAGCCGAACCGGGGAAAAGAGGTACAGGAACCCCCGCCTCGACCAGTCAAGCCAAAAGGCATTTACCCTGACGGCCTTCCGACCCCTTCCGCGATTGGGGAAGGGCGCCACATACACGGGAAAACGCCGCGACCACGCCGATGCAAAAAGGTCCACCTCGGGGCACCCGAACATCTGGCAAAGCCAACGGAAGGAAACGTCGTTGACCGTCCACTCCGTGGAGAGGGGAACGAAGCGAGACAAGCCGTCGGCCCAAGACGTTGGACACGCCCCGTACGTGAACCGCCAGGAGAGCCAAACCCCGAGAACTCAACAGACGAGTCACCAAAAGCGACCAACCTCAAAGAGACAAGGACCGCATTGAACCCCCGCGGTTCAGGCAATGAACCACCGGAGAGCAGTCCATATGGAGCTGAATCGTCGATCCGCGGGTGACCTGAATCCTCCAAAGTGTAAACCACACTGCCGCGAACTCCTGCACCATGCTGTGAGCTCGATGGAAGGACGTATCCCAACGCCCCTGGTCGGCTGGGCCTGGTGAGCACTGGTCACAAAGCCCCAGCCGTGAGATGACGCATTCGTGTACACATCGAGTGAGGGCTCGGGCAGGCGCCAAGGCACTGAACCTCGAGAAACCCAAAGAGGAAGCCGGTGACGCAGCAACCGATGCAAGGCCCCCGAAGGTCGAACCCAGTGATCGCGAGAGAGGCGGAAGGGGTGACCCTGAAGGAACCAGAACAGCCGACGAAGCCAAACCCGACCCGGCAGGTAGACTACCATCATGAAGTTCAGGCTCCCGCACAGCCCCTCGAGCAACCGTCGGGTGACCCGAGGGCCCACCAGAAACAGACGAAGGTGGGACTGCAGCCGCAGAAGAGATTCCGGAGGGAGAGACAAGGAGGCGGTCCGAGAGTCCCAAACAAGGTCCAGCCAAGTCCGAACCTGAGAGGGAACCAGATGGGACTTCCTCCAGTTCACCAAGAACTCGAACCCGGTGAGCTGGGATAGAACCAAATCCCTGGCTAGCAAGCAAGCTGACTGGCTGGGAGCCCAAACCAGCCAGTCGTCGAGGTAGGCCAACACTCGAACACCTAGGAGACGCAAACGGGCTACCACGACCTGCGTAAGGCGCGTGAACACGCGAGGTGCAAGGTTCAACCCGAATGGGAGACAACGAAAGTGGTAACTCAGACGCCCCACAACAAAACCGAGCCAGTCCCTGAACTGCGGATGAATCGGGACATGCCAATAAGCATTCCCGAGGTCCAAGAACACCATCCAAGTGCCCGGCTCCAGGAGGAGCCAAACCTGAGACAGCGTAGTCATCCAAAAGGAGGGGCAATGAACCCAGGGGTTCAGACGGGACAAGTCCAGAATGAACCGCAGGTCCGCGCAGTCCCATTTCGGGACCAGAAACAGACGGGAAACACATCTGAGGGATGACGTCATTTCGACGACACCCAAGTGAACCCACTCCAAGATGACCTCACAGAGCGCAGGTGAAGAAACCTGCCCTGCCAGCCCCGACCCCCCTAAGGGGGGGGGCCACCCAACGCCACCGCAGGCCGACAGACACGACCCGAAATGCCCACGAATCTTGGGACCTGGCCTGAGCGAACAGCACAAGCTGCCACCCCCATCACTCCGTCAATGGGGCAAACCGCGAAAGGGCCGGCGCCCCTTACGAGACCCAGAACCCCGCACAGAGCGAACACCGCACCGACCAGACGAGGGTGGTTCCGAAGCAGGAGCCGAACCCAAACCTGACACCAGTGACATAACACAACGAGAGGAACTCAAGCCCTGGCACGACCCTTCCGGGAAGACCCACCCCGGGACCCCCGGAAAACCAACAAGTCCAACATCGGACAACAAGCCGACGACGCAGCCTGAACAAACTGCGCCACGGCCGACTCCTCAAACAGAAGAGGAAAAAAGGGTGAAGACCGCCTAAGAGCCAGAGCCCAAGCAGATTCCACGGAGGAACCCACTACCGCCTGCCGACACCCTTTAACAGGAAGCATAAAACAGGGAAACCGTATCCCGCAAAATTGGCGTTTAAAGCTTCAACAAGGCAGCAGACGAACGCGCTGCAGAGGACAAGGCGCCGGACCCCGGAACAGACCCAAGCGTCCTCACATCCTCCACGAACCAATCCGAGGACAGCTCCAGGAGGAAAAAGAACTATAAGGCCGAAGCCAAAAGGCCCCAGGCGCGCAAGTCCTCCGCTATGAGCGCAGCCAAAAGGGCGGGAACCTGCACATGAAGCTGAACAACGCCCACATTGCGGGGAAGGGCAGGGGCAAAGAAGCACTCATTCAGGTACTCAAGATCACCCCCCAGGTAAACCTGAAGCACCATGGAAGCTTCCTGCCACTCCAGCGTGTGGGAACGACATAAGGAATGCCAGGAATCCAGAACAAACAAGGGGGGAAGTCAGCTATCCAGGAAGACTCCAGAACCTCGTAACAGAGCCAGAAAGGGAACGAAGTCCCAAACCTGAACTCAGACAGATCCATTTCCGAGCATAATCCGGGTCACGCAGGAGGTAAGCTGCAAGGGCCACTCGCACCACACCAGGTTGGATGTAATAAGCCAAAAACCTCCAGAAAGACGGAACCGACATACCCGGGGAAACACGGAACCGAACCCAGGGAGGGGCCGACACCTAATCCAACTCGTACACAGAGGGGGGAAAAGAAAGCCCCACACCTTGTAACAATAAGCCCCGCTCAGAGGGAAGAATAACCCAGGCGGGGTCCAGCGGGGCCCAAGGCCCCCAAGTCAGCCCCTCCCCAGCCTCGAGGTCCTTCACCACAGGATCCGGGGCCGAGTCCTCTCCCCAAGCCCCGACCCCACAAGACAAGGACGGAGCAGCCGTAAAGGCCGGAAGAAAGGGGGCCCACTGGTCAGACCCAGAAGCTTCAGCCGGGAGACAAGACTCGAATGCCTCTGTTGCCCTCCCCCTCGGAAGGGGCACTCACGAAGCTGCCCGAGTCTCGAGATCAAGTAACGCCTGCTCCGACTCCAAAACCTTCAGACGTTTCGGGGCCGGAAGCAGGGGAGAGGGGGACCAGAACGAGCAGAAAGGGAAGGACGACGAGGTGCGGACTGAACCAGGATCAAAGCGACCCTCACCCCAAGTCCGGGTCTCGAAAAGCAAAGCGAGGCAGCCCCGGGGCATAAGGGTGAGCAACCAACCGAGCCCGTTGCAACAGACGAAACCTAGCTTGCAATGCATGCGCCGCCTGTACCCAAATAGAATCATCAGAGGATTGGGTAAATTGAGTCACAAGCAAGTAGCAACACTCACAGGACTCAGGGTCGAAAGTATCACCGACCCAACAGGCAGCGTGGCAGAGGCCAAAACAATGAGGGTCACCCTGAGACAAGGGGACCGAGCAACCATCAAACTCACACACATCGAGAGGGACTCCAGGGTCACATCCATCGGACCCACGCGCCCCTAGGGGATTCCCAGGGTTCCGAGAGTTTACTTTAAGAGGACTCGCGCTCAGGTAGTCCCAGGCAGAGCGCTGCTAACCGGCACCCAAAACTACTAAGCGAACTTCTATAGCTGTACCCCAGGGACATGTACACTCACGGGGACCTAGCAGGGGGCGCCACCGAGGAGAACCGTGGAAGGGCAAACACCAGTGGAATAATAGGACAGAACCCCCCACCAGGCAAAAACAAAAAGAAAACAAAACCCTGCAGGAGAGCGAACCCCCAAGGAACAGAGCCGGCCGCTATGTCGGGAATACAAAGCTGTGCAGCACCCTGCGCCCCTACCAGTGCAAACTGCCTCTTACCTGCAGGGAACACGGGAGAACTGAACACCCAAGAGCCCAACAGGCGGCCGAAAAACCGAAAAAGTAAAACAGACCAGCAGAGGCAGACCCCGAGGAGCCAGTGGAAGGTGTCCCCAAGCCCCAAGGACAGTACTTACAGGGCACCTAGGTAAGGCAGCCCTAGGCATGCAGCCCGAGTACTGAAGATAACTCCTGGCTCTCACACCCACAATAACAAACGCCACACGCGAAGCACAGTGCTGTAGCGACACTGGAGCCAGAGCACACGACCTGCGCCTATAGCATCAGCCTCAAGAACTGAGGTGTGGGTAGCCGGTGTGGAGGGTCTGGGGCTCCCCCTTCCCCCTCCCGGGAAGAGGGGAGCTGCGCAGACAGCGGCGCGGTGACGTGTGACATCACATTAGTTTACTTGTTTTCTGTTGGAGAGTTCTATCCACTAGTTTGGCTTTTGGTAGCAATTTTCATCAGAATAGGGGTTTGTTTTGAGGCGCTTACCTTTCTGGGTGCCTGTTCCGGTCGATGGCAGACAGAATGCTTCCAACCACACGGGGGGGTTTCTATAGGCCATTGCTCCCCTTGCCTCTCTGAGGGGGCTCTGGTTCTGGCCATGGTCCCCGGTAGGCCTAAGAACTCCATACACATGACTGATACCAAAGTCTGACATTAGCATATCAGCCTGGGAAAGCTCCGGGGCTCCCCCCCCCCCCCCCCACCTAGAAAATCAGGAGTTTTGCTTTTACCAGACGTTAGGAGGATGAGCACGTTTAAAGAGAGTGGGAAGGAGTAAGGAGGGTGGGAACAAGTAAGGAGGGTGGGCAGGAGTATGGAGGGTGGGCAGGAGTAAGGATAGGTAGGAGTAAGAAGGGTAGGCAGAAGTAAGGAGGGTGGGCAGGAGTAAGGAGGGTAGGCAGGAGTAAGGAGGGTAGGCAGAAGTAAGGAGGTTGGGCAGGAGTAAGGAGGGTGGGCAGGAGTAAGGAGGGTGGGCAGGAGTAAGGAGGGTAGGCAGGAGTAAGGAGGATGGGCAGAAGTAAGGAGGGTGGGCAGGAGTAAGGAGGGTGGGCAGGAGTAAGGAGGGTGGGCAGGAGTAAGGAGGATGGGCAGAAGTAAGGAGGGTGGGCAGGAGTAAGGAGGGTGGGCAGGAGTAAGGAGGGTAGGCAGGAGTAAGGAGGGTGGGCAGGAGTAAGGAGGGTGGGCAGGAGTAAGGAGGATGGGCAGGAGTAAGGAGGGTGGGCAGGAGTAAGGAGGGTGGGCAGGAGTAAGGAGGATGGGCAGAAGTAAGGAGGGTGGGCAGGAGTAAGGAGGGTGGGCAGGAGTAAGGAGGGTAGGCAGGAGTAAGGAGGGTGGGCAGGAGTAAGGAGGGTGGGCAGGAGTAAGGAGGATGGGCAGAAGTAAGGAGGGTAGGCAGGAGTAGGGAGGGTGGACAGGAGTAAGGAGGGTGGGCAGAAGTAAGGAGGGTGGGCAGAAGTAAGGAGGGTGGGCAGGAATGGGGAAGGGGGTATGGGCGGGTTCTCAGCTGCCTCCCCTCCCTCTCTCTGACAGCCTAGGTAATACAAACCATGTGCAGGCGATGAGTCACAATAACGTGGCTGAAGTATGTTGACCAGACCACACACTAGAAATTGAAGGGAAACGACACAATCGACTTGAGAATGGTCCAGGACGGACCGAAACGTCGTCGTCCCTTCAATTTCTAGTGTGTGCTCTGGTCAACAAACCATGTGCATTAACCCTTAAGCTGCTACAGCCTGGGCTGTAAAAGCTGGGGCTGGGCAAAAAAATATTTGAATTATGTGAAAATTAATATTAAATGCTAAACAAATCACCAACTTCTTGGCTTAAGCATCATGAAAGTTTCATCCCAATATTTTCAAAAATATATTTTATACAAAATTTTTTTTAAAGGAGAACATTTTATTGGTAAGGAGAACAGCTCCTATTAACGAGAACTGAGGAATAATACAGTAATAAGGAGATGTGAGTACTTGTTCAATGTACAAACAAGAAGAATAGTAGCAAGAAGTGTCCACAAAGTGGATATGCAGCTGGTGCCTTTATATCATTGCTGAGTAATACATAATAATACCAATAATAATGAGTATGTTATCATGCCCTATTTTGTTATATATCATAAAAATGCATTGCCTAATGTTAATATCTGTTACTTTCACCAAAGTCTAAAAAATATTTTTTGGGGAGGGGTTGTGGGTCATTTGGGGCTTGAATCTGATTATTTAAATATTAATGTAGTAAATTAAATTACGAAGGACCACCCGCTTTTATAGTAAAGAGGGAAACTGAGAATTTCTGATCATTAGATAATTCCTAGATGAACCAGTAACTATGGATAAAATACTAGAGAATATGATCATAGAAATAATTAATGGGCTGTATAATTAAATGAATCAAACCCTCAAACACCTACATGGGGGGGTTATTACTGGAAGTCAGTACGTCCAGGAACTAGTGTGGTTTGTTCACTAATCCAAATTATAATAATCTAATCCTATGAATTATAATGAAAACCAATGTCATTTCCATGAATGGGAACATAGAATATGAGTATAATAATGATAATCACAATAAACACACGTTAATCCAAAGGAACTCTGCATGTAAATAATTCCAGATAATTAATAAATGAATACAAAGGAATCTTAGCTTAATGACGATTCCTTTGTGGGTAAGTCACGACGCTTCCTCTAATTCCCTGGGCTCGGCTGGCTGACGAGTGGGATGGATTAACATGGGAGAAGGCGGCAGGGAGAATTCTTCTCACGTGCTGCAAGACAAATATTTACAGTAGCAACTAATTAAACTACTGAATCTCTATGTTCAAGAAATTAACATTCACAGGCGATAATGGGTAATAACCTGTGGTTTGGTGTTGGTATACGTCGTCACGGTCAATCACCCAGCTACTATACTACACCTTACAAGATGCATCAAATAAGGATAAGATACTTAGCTGATATGGGCACTGTATAAGTTTTAAGATTACCGAAATTCGCGTCCCAGGCTCTGGCTTCACCCTATCCTGGATAATGGCGCGCTTCACTGGCAGGTCACGTGTAGTCAAGAACCAGATTAAAAAGGTTCCTTATGTTACACCGACACCAGTTGAAGATATTATCTGCAAGGTTGTTCACGCCTCACAGTGGCGACTTTCATCTGAGGATGGATAACGTCTACTCTGATGACTGGGCAATGGCGTCTCCTCGTGAGCACGATGAGGACAGGTCTGCTCGAGAGCTTCCATCCACGTGTACTGGCGTGCCCTCCTCACCCACGCCGCGTCTCGCATTCATTAGACAAATTATTGTCATGAATATTAGTATTTCTCGCATTTGTGCTTGAAATGTTGGAGACAGGATGGGTTTATTATTTAGAAGAGGGAAATATTATTATTTGCCAATTTAGTGATAGTAAACATATAAGGGAGAGGAATTAATGTCTCTCCATGGCATTCACTTGTGACGTTAATTTTCATTACTAGATAACCGCTATGACTCTAACGCTCTATTCAGCTTTTAGTTGGAAGTCAATTTATCTGTAATTAATTATCACACAGAACGCCTTGGTTATAGAGAATCGAATTCAATTCTCAGATACATTGGATATAATGTGTTTATTGTAATGAAATCTGACGCAATACTGGCGTCGGGTGACGTGAGAATTCTAGCCTACTGCACAGATGAAATTATTAGTACATGAGAATTCTACGTTGTGTTATTTCTGCTTACTACAATAATCAGTAGAGTTAGTAATAATTAATGAGAAGACAACAGTGTTGTATTCGGTGTTGGAAATTTCCAACATAACTCCGGGGGGAGGATTCTAGGGTCGTAGTGTACTGTGGAGTACTGACCTATCCCGAAGTTGAGATTAATATTGGTATATTAGTATGTTAATATGTTAGTATGTTAGTACACACATAACGAACGTCCCGTATTTATCAAGGACTCACAAGAACTTGAGTCTTGCTATTTACATGTCAAATAAAACATGTTGTTTATAGCCTACACAATAATTAAAGAATTGCTCTTAGTTGAGAACTATAATAGGCTTGCAGTCTCCTTTAGTGGAAACATGTATTAAATATTGAAACATTAAATGATTAAGTCATCGGTAATCAGGAACCCTCTAAAGCTCACAATAAACTCAACAACTAGGGTCGCAATGACATGTAATGGTGTATTACGTAGCTGCTGAATCGTAGGCAAACTCAGAATAAGTTCCTAAGAACTGACAAAACTATGGTATGATTATACAGTAAAGTATTATTAGTCATTCAAGATCAAGGAGACTATGACACTACAGTAAGGTCACTGTCTAGGGTCGCTGTGACTTGCAACTATTGAGTTACTAGACAATAACATCACGCAGCATCATGATCACCTCAAATTCAAATGAGGAAATGAATTTAATGTGCACTGCCGTGCAGTAGTCATTCTGACTGATGGTACAACTAATTTGCTAACTAGCTAAAATAATAGAAAGGTAGAGAACTGAAAAGTTTATTCATTGAAATCAAGGAAAATTCTGAGTTGACAGTGAGATTAGTAGCCTAGTCATTCTGACTTATGAGCTAATTGAATGGTAGCTCATAGGCTTGACACTGTAAACTTGTTAATACGAAATCACCTTTACATGAATTTGAGTTTATTAAATCAGTCTCTATAAGTATAGTCAACTGCAATTAATGGTGAGTACAGATTAGGTTAGTACTCAGTTGACACTAACTAAAGTCCCTTAGCCTACCTAAATAAATGGTTTGAATTTCTAACCTACCTAAGTAAGGGACTAAACTAATTGTGAGCAGTATTGAGCTCATTAACAAGTCGAGCTATATTGAACTCGTGAATATGGTGAGCTACAGTGAGCTCGTTAGCAGTGCTAACAGGGTGAGTTACAGTGAACTCGTCAACAGTGTTGACAGGGTGAGCTCGTTAGCAGTGCTAACAGGGTGAGTTACAGTGAACTCATCAACAGTGTTGACAGGGTGAGCTACAGTGAGCTCGTTAGCAGTGCTAACAGGGTGAGTTACAGTGAACTCGTCAACAGTGTTGACAGGGTGAGCTACAGTGAGCTCGTTAGCAGTGCTAACAGGGTGAGTTACAGTGAACTCGTCAACAGTGTTGACAGGGTGAGCTACAGTGAGCTCGTTAGCAGTGCTAACAGGGTGTTACAGTGAACTCGTCAACAGTGTTGACAGGGTGAGCTGCAGTGAGCTCGTTAACAGTTAACAGGGTGAG
Source organism: Procambarus clarkii (assembly GCF_040958095.1). Lineage (NCBI taxonomy): Eukaryota > Metazoa > Arthropoda > Malacostraca > Decapoda > Cambaridae > Procambarus > Procambarus clarkii. The sequence goes on from NC_091209.1 coordinate 1,181,171, forward strand.
TTCAGTGAACTCGAATTAACGAGGTGGAGTTTTGCATCATTCAATTATCATGACGAGCAGTGCTCATGGCATGGGGAACATTAAAGCGTTCGATTGTCATGGCGAGCAATATTAAGCTCGTACGCATGGGGAACAAGCACTCATATTATTACGTTAATTCTAAGGTGAGCTATATTAAGCTCATGAAGCATGTTAATTAACAATGCTGATGTTTAACGATAATGCATTAAACATATTAGTTCTCTGTAAATTCGCTTACGTATTAGTAAGTTTGCAAGTTTGTTCGTGCTGCGCTCCTACACTAAATAAGCAGAAACGAAAGAAAAACAACTCAAACAAATTAATGCAAGTATTTATCACTAACTCTTAGTGCAGAAAACATGGTATTAAGAAGGTTTTCTTGGCAAACCTTTAAGCGCAAGTATAGTGGACCAGTGGTCCTAGTGAATTTGTAATTACTGAAGTTGCTTGATGACTTCATAGAATTACTAAATTCAGGAAATGCCAGTGGCATTGAGTGCTAGATTCTCTAGCCTAACATTATTAATTACCTAGGGAGTACTAGATTCTCTAGCCTAACATTACAATTTAACTAGGAAGACTGAGTGTGGTCAATTACTACTTGTCGAGAATAATTCTAGGTCTGCAGGGAATTCAATGGTTTGGTCGCTGTGACTTGTACTTGTTTGAGTATGGACCATTGGTTTTCACTGAGAGCTATGAAACATCCCGGCGAGTATCAATTGCACTACATTCAATCTGAGTTTATTACTCAGCTGCGTTTCTCCTTTTAGCTTGCTGCTGGAGAATTGATTTACTGCTGACTAATTTATTATTGTTGGCAGGTTTAGGCTTGTTCACATTCAGAACTTTACCAGTAAGTAAGTAGCCACCTGCAGATTGGAGCATATTCATTCCCAATCGTTTAACATGTCCAGTTATGAACTGGTAATAGTAGTCGGCTCCTACTAGTACATCTACATTGTTAAGGCGGTCAGACGTTAACTTGTTGTCAGCCAAATTAATTTCTTGTTCCTGCAGGAAGTGGGCTGTGTACCCCAGACCCTTAATATTTAAGTCTAAAGGTATTTGATCTACAACAATGGCTTGGACAGCCTTGGCATGACTACCTAGTCGTACAAGCGGTTGAACTACTGAGTATTCATGGGTTCCTCGATTTATCATGGACCCTGACAAGTTTAATTTTACCTGTCCTATTGGTTGTAAATTAAGTGCCTCTGCTGCTCTTTGAGTAATGAAAGTTCTTTGGGAACCTTGGTCAAATAGTCCACGTATGGTGATCTTGGTTCCTCTGTTCTTCACTTGAAGTTGGGCAGTAGGCAAAGCAGCATCTACTTGAGATGCTTGTGAAGTTACACTGTATACATCTCGCACCTTGCAGCACTGTACTGGTGTAGATTCTCTACGTCCTATTCTAGGATTGACATAATTAGTCCTAACTAATTTGCACAGTGCAGCATGATGCTTGCCCCTTCTATACCTATTGCAGGTATTCAGTGGGGTTTCACAGCTGTTAACATTATGTGGTTTGAGACACCTAGTACATTTGTGTAACTGTTTGAGTCGTCTGACTCTTGTGTCTCTATTAGGATAATTAGTACATTTGTACAGAGAATGTTTTTGATTGCAAAACAAGCACATTCCCCATCCTGCAGATCGTTTAGGGGTTACCGGTTTAGGTAAAACAGTATTTGCAGGTGGTGATGGTTTTACTGCTTGCATTTGCTTGTTATTTATTCGCTTGTGAGTACTTGGTGTACTCTGGGGAACCATTAACAGGCTCTTGGGAGTGCTCTTTGGACTATTAGGTCTCTTAGGAGCACTTGTGGAGTTATTAGGAGTGCTCTTTGGACTATTAGGTCTCTTAGGAGCACCTGTGGGGCTCTTAGGCCTCACTGATGAATCAGTGTTTGACTGATTGTTGTTACATTGATTACTAGCACCTTGGTTACCTAGTGACAGTGTCACTTTAGGAGTGTCAGGTAAGGAAACTGTTGTACGTACAGTTTTGGTGCATTCAGATTCAGCATTAATTGCTTGGTCTGCTGCATGATTGCTCATATTGCGCAAACCTGTAAATATATCCTGCATTGACAGGGTATTACCATTCTGGTATACATATAATTTATTAAGTGTATCACCAGACAATTTTCTCTGGATGATAATTTTAGTCATCCACTCAGTAGTTGGGTGATCCACCTCTTTACTGAAAGAATTTATCAGTGACTCGAGCTGAAAACTAAAGGCTTGTAAGGAGTCAACTGATTGTTCTGGTGAAGATAAATTTAATAATTGGTGCACAAGGTTTATAATAGTCTTCTCATTGTTAGCACTTACTTTAGAAGGCTGTTGGGAGCAATTGTGACCATTACTTGTGTTGCTTAAGGCTTCTTGTTTAGCCTCAGCTTTGATTACAGCTTCGACTGCTGCTGCAGCATTAGCTTTATCATTTTCTGGTTCAGATTCACTGATTATTGCAGTTTCACTTGTTTCATCTGCAGCTTCACTTGTTTCTCTGGGTTCTTGTGATAGGCTAGTTAATTCAGTAGCTTTATGTATTGAACTTATAGAATCCAGGGAACATGGAGAAGAGTGGTCTGAAAATTGGTCAGACTCTGTAAACAAATCATCACATGAAGCTGTATTAGATGAGAGGTTAGAAAATGAAGGTTGAACTTCAGTTGTGGATCCTGTGTAGTGATCAGTATTGATTAGAGGATTCTCCTCGTCTTGAGGTAGTTCAGGTATTTCATCTGAACTGAGTGTTGACTCAGGTGTAGGTCTATTAATGATCGGCTCTATCCACTCAGGAATATCTTGTCTCGCAAGCATCTCCTTATATCGGTCTAACCTGGTTTGAACGTAAAGTTCATAGTTATCCAGATCCGATTCTGTCAGACGTAAGTGGTCTGAAACAGTATGACCGACTTGGAGTAAATTCCTGTGGGACTCGATTACAGTCTTTACATGATCATATTTTTGAATGGCGTTCCTTATGGAACTTGCTAGTCTGTAGACGTCACCTGGGTCAGTTTCTACACAGAGATGACATTTCATAAGCAGTTCTCCTAGGCGGATTTGAAGAGCTCTCAAGAATCTTGCATTCCTTTCTAGAGGATTCATTCTTGCGGTAAATTGAGCCTGATAGGGCTTATGGAGCTAGTGGTATAGCTATGGTGTCTGCTCCTTGATGTAGAGCAGGTATAAGTATTGACAGCCTGGTATTTCTTGAGGCTGGTTGTAATGTACCTCCTTTAGAGGTTAGCTACCTACCTAATAATAAGCAACTAAGATTTTACTGGTACCTTGGTCTCACTACAGGTGTTCCTCAGCTTAGCTCTTCTAAATCAGCCTCGGATGGGTAGTGGACTTACAGTAACACTCAAAAACATACATAGAAATATGCAATAAAATAATTACACAATAAATGGTTAATCCCAGCCTTAATAGGGTCAGCACAAAATGAATAATATATGTGTCACTAACTAGCTCAAGTCAAGTGTGAATTTCTACTTGAGAAACTACAACTATATTTAGTCTATGTTTGTGCCAAATTCAGCACAATCACAGCCTAAATTGCTACCTAATGAAGGTTGGCAAAGATTATATTATGGTGCAGTAATGTGCAAATAATTGTGCTGTGTTTTTGGGTTTTTTGTATTTTATATAATATACACTTGTATAATTATGTGTATAAGAAATTAAATGAACACAAAGGAATTAATTGTGTTTGGCAAGTATTCTACTGCTGTAAATATTATCTAACTCCTAAATGTACTCCTAATGGTGGAATAAAATATTATCAGGGTTAGTAATGATTAACTAGTATGAGATCAGTAATTTATATTAGTATACTGGATCCCTAAATGTTAATGATCCACCGACTTGAGTGAATCAGTAATTATAACATGGATTCAGGCTATAATGGACAGTCTGCTGACAGCCATATATTGAAACATTGGTATAGCCTAAATGGTTAACACTTAATTGGTGTTAGTGATTAATATAAGGTTATGAGCTGTTGCTCTTGGTGACCTAAAGATTCTACTTCAGTATGAAGTGTAGGTCTAAATGTTATGGGTAATTGGCTATGACCCACTAAAGCTACCTTATACATGAGGTGAAAGTAGCAATATGTTAGTGTGATCTAGACTAACTGATGTGTTACACTGTTAGTTGAATTAAATAGTTAGTCTAGCTTATGTCACACAAGGATTAGTTATTAAGATTAATATTTTAATTATAAATTTAATGCCTATCCGGTTCAAAGGACCATAATGTGGGACATTTGGGGCTTGAATCTGATTATTTAAATATTAATGTAGTAAATTAAATTACGAAGGACCACCCGCTTTTATAGTAAAGAGGGAAACTGAGAATTTCTGATCATTAGATAATTCCTAGATGAACCAGTAACTATGGATAAAATACTAGAGAATATGATCATAGAAATAATTAATGGGCTGTATAATTAAATGAATCAAACCCTCAAACACCTACATTGGGGGGTTATTACTGGAAGTCAGTACGTCCAGGAACTAGTGTGGTTCGTTCACTAATCCAAATTATAATAATCTAATCCTATGAATTATAATGAAAACCAATGTCATTTCCATGAATGGGAACATAGAATATGAGTATAATAATGATAATCACAATAAACACACGTTAATCCAAAGGAACTCTGCATGTAAATAATTCCAGATAATTAATAAATGAATACAAAGGAATCTTAGCTTAATGACGATTCCTTTGTGGGTAAGTCACGACGCTTCCTCTAATTCCCTGGGCTCGGCTGGCTGACGAGTGGGATGGATTAACATGGGAGAAGGCGGCAGGGAGAATTCTTCTCACGTGCTGCAAGACAAATATTTACAGTAGCAACTAATTAAACTACTGAATCTCTATGTTCAAGAAATTAACATTCACAGGCGATAATGGGTAATAACCTGTGGTTTGGTGTTGGTATACGTCGTCACGGTCAATCACCCAGCTACTATACTACACCTTACAAGATGCATCAAATAAGGATAAGATACTTAGCTGATATGGGCACTGTATAAGTTTTAAGATTGCCGAAATTCGCGTCCCAGGCTCTGGCTTCACCCTATCCTGGATAATGGCGCGCTTCACTGGCCGGTCACGTGTAGTCAAGAACCAGATTAAAAAGGTTCCTTATGTTACACCGACACCAGTTGAAGATATTATCTGCAAGGTTGTTCACGCCTCACAGTGGCGACTTTCATCTGAGGATGGTTAACGTCTACCCTGATGACTGGGCAATGGCGTCTCCTCGTGAGCACGATGAGGACAGGTCTGCTCGAGAGCTTCCATCCACGTGTACTGGCGTGCCCTCCTCACCCACGCCGCGTCTCGCGTTCATTAGACAAATTATTGTCATGAATATTAGTATTTCTCGCATTTGTGCTTGAAATGTTGGAGACAGGACGGGTTTATTATTTAGAAGAGGGAAATATTATTATTTGCCAATTTAGTGATAGTAAACATATAAGGGAGAGGAATTAATGTCTCTCCATGGCATTCACTTGTGACGTTAATTTTCATTACTAGATAACCGCTATGACTCTAACGCTCTATTCGGCTTTTAGTTGGAGGTCAATTTATCTGTAATTAATTATCACACAGAACGCCTTGGTTATAGAGAATCGAATTCAATTCTCAGATACATTGGATATAATGTGTTTATTGTAATGAAATCTGACGCAATACTGGCGTCGGGTGACGTGAGAATTCTAGCCTACTGCACAGATGAAATTATTAGTACATGAGAATTCTATGTTATGTTATTTCTACTTACTACAATAATCAGTAGAGTTAGTAATAATTAATGAGAAGACAACAGTGTTGTATTCGGTGTTGGAAATTTCCAACAGGGGTATATTTTTTGTTCTAATTTGTTTATTATCTGATGTTGTTATAACCTCTACATCCTAGAGAATGCATACCCATCCCTAACTATGTCAAGATAGAATGAAATTGGTTATCAAATAAATCAGTCACAACTGGCAGAACTTGGGACTTTGAATTTTTTCGACTGAGTTTTTCACAGATTTCAAATTCTATTTTCTTTGTCTCTTTAGGCAGTTTTGATGATTAGGGACCAGATTAGGGCTTTATCACTTTTATAAAGTATAAATTTTTATCCCCTAAATCATTACAATTATCCCAATATTTTGTTTTTTTGAGGGTTATTTTTTCTTGACATCATTCCAACACACATTCACCTACAGCTTTCACATACTCGAGTACGAATGTCAAACAACGTATATTAAAACATATAAGTAAATTAATGAATTAGAACTACAGTGGTACCTCGCATAACGATCGCCCCAAAAGACGAACATTTTGGGTAACGAACGGCCCGATCGGCATCAAATCGTCCCGTATGACGAACGCTGGTTTGAGTGACGTCAACACTACATGGTGGGGTCGCGCTGCTTCTTGCACATTCTTAGACGCCTCCGAAGATGCACATAAATTATGTTGTTCTTGTTTAAAGATGCTAATGATGCTGGGATATAAAGGGGTGACTGCTGAGATGTTGCAAAGCATTGACGTTTTTGTAGGAAAAAAGAAATGAAATGTCTGATATACAACAAATGTCAAAAAGGTTCGTGCGGTGTTTGGCAGGTAGGCTGCTCCATTATAACAATCTTTCTTTGTTTCAAATGTGTTCCATTTGTTTTGTATTTGTCATTTACGTCTCAATAATGGAGCAGCCTACCTTACATATACACTCAACAAACCATTATGACATTTTCTTTTCTTCAAATGTGTTCAATATTTATTTTTCATTTGTCTTATAGCAAAAGGTTCGTTCGGTGGTCGGCAGGTAGGCTGCTCCATGCTTCTTACATACAAAAAACGTAAAAAATAAAAAAAATTAAGAATTTTGAAAACCAGTACAAATGTCAAAAAGGTTCGTTCGGTGGTCTACAGATCGGCTGCTCATGTTTCTTAAATAAAAAAAAAATAAAAGAACTGTTGAAACAATTTGAAAAATGGACAAATGCCATAAAGGTTCATTCAGTGTTTGTCGGGTAGGCTGCTCCATTATTGAGACGTAAGTGACAAATACAAAACAAATGGAACACATTTGAAACAAAGAAAGATTGTCATAATGGAGCAGCCTACCCAACAAACACTGAACGAACCTTTTGCTATAACGAATATGAAAGACAAGGGCTGCTGGCTGGGTTAGTACTGCGTGAGCAACCATTTGTGGCACACGTGCCTCTGGCTCTCAAACACCTGTCCGACACGGTGTTGAAAGACTGCACTCAGTCGGTGCAATTCAGACCCTATTGTTTGAAGAACATAAGGGTCATAACATAGGTGAAGCTAGGCGCAATAAGGGCTTAACACAACAGTCGGATGCCAGTGATACAGCACCTATGAGGATGATACAGCGAGCGTATCCAGTTGTAGCTCTGAGCCCCACCCTTGCCATCTCCAATTTATATAGATGAATCGTTTTCTGCGTTCAGTGATGATGCATCTGATACAAGTAGCATAGATGAACAGGGTTAGTGGCTTCCATGGTGGTATTGTCCATAGATATTTTCAAGAATACCTGAATCTCTTCCTGACTGATGGACACTCTTTGAGGCTAGCTGAATCTCTTCCTGTGTGGGACCTTACAAAGCGATCTTTTCAAGACTACCTTACAAATCTCAAAAAAAAAAAAAAAAAAAAAAAAATTGAGCTTTTCCTATAATTGTTTCAATACTACCTTATGCTTTACAAGCTTGGCTACATACCACCTACAAGTACTAAAGCCAAGGGTGCATGAGAGTGCGTTATTTGCAAGCACACAAAACGATGAAACAGGAAACAAAAATCTATCTGTAGCTGGTGCAAGGAGAGCAAAGTCGGGTGAATACCATGGGCTACTTCGTTGACTATTACGCACCTTCAAAGTACTGAGTGTGTTACTGTGTAAATAGTATGTGAAACTGTACATATTGTAATTTTAGTGAATTTTTACCACGTAATATTGTGACAATAAACATTTATTGTGGACACCTTACTGACACATGTGACACAGTTACCATGGAAAATTATGAACATTCTACTGTATACATATTGTAAAGGTCACAAATATGCATCATAAACGATAAAAGCAACAAATAAAACCGCATTGGAAATACATAGAAAAAATATTTGAAAATATATTTGTGGCAAAACGCGGTGCTTGAATGGCATGCGCGACCGTGTCTGGGAGCTTCACACACGGGCGACCAGCCCTTGATGACGTCACAGCACACCTTGTCCACGTCCTCACAGCCAAAGTAAGTGGAATTTGGTAATTATTTTTACATAGACATGTTCAGGGAAGGTAATTTATCATTTTACAAAGAAAAATTATATTTTGGGGAACATTTGATGTCATGCACACTGGGGGAATTTCACAATAAACACAGTGCATCACAATGGTTAAATGGGGACATTTGTTTTGTATGACGTCCGTTTCACATGACGAACACAGAAAGGATTAAATTCGTTATTCGAGGTACCACTGTATGTGAAACACTAAACGAAAGATTCCAAAGTGTGTTTGTGCAAAATGAGATCTTCAGGGAACCAGACACAATAAGAATTCCAGAGAACAACATAGAGCACATAGAGCTGTCTAGAGACGAAGTGAAACAAATGCTCTTGGAGCTAAGTAAGAACAAAGCAGTTGGCCCAGATGGAGTTTCACCATGCGTTCTAAGAGAATGTGCAGTTGAGTTCAGTATACCACTTTGGCTGATTTTTCAGACATCCCTGTGTACAGGAGTTATAGCAGATGTGTGGAAACAGGCTAACATAGTTCCAATCTACAAAAGTGGCAGCAGGGAAGACTCCCCTCAATTATAGACCAAAATCTTTGACAAGTGTAATAGTCAAAATATTGGAAAAAATAATAAAAACTAAATGGGTAGAACACCTGGAGAGAAATAATATAATATCAGACAGACAGTATGGTTTTCGATCTGGAAGACCCTGTGTATCGAATTTATTCAGTTTCTATGATAGAGCCACAGAGATTTTACAGAAAAGAGATGGTTGGGTTGACTGCATCTATCTGTACCTAAAAAAGGCTTTCGACAGAGTTCCATATAAGAGGTTGTTCTGGAAACTGGAAAATATTGGAGGAGTGACAGGTAAGCTTCTAACATGGATGAAAAATTTTCTGACTGATAGAAAAATGAGGGCAGTAATCAGAGGCATTGTATCAGACTGGAGAAATGTCACAAGTTCAGTACCACAGAGTTCAGTTCTTGCACCGGTGATGTTCATTTTCTACATAAATGATCTACCAGTTGGAATACAGAATTGTATGAACATGTTTGCTGATGATGCTAAGATAATAGGAAGGATAAGAAACTTAGATGATTGTCATGCCCTTCAAGAAGACCTAGACAAAATAAGTATATGAAGCACCACTTGGCAAATGGAATTTAATGTGAATAAATGCCATGTTATGGAATGTGGAATAGAAGAACATAGACCTCACACAACCTATAAATTATGTGAGAAATCTTTAAAGAATTCTGATAAAGAAAGAGATCTAGGGGTGGTTCTGGATAGAAAACTTATCTCCTGAGGACCACATAAAGAACGTTGTGCGAGGAGCCTATGCCATGCTTTCTAACCTCAGAATTGCTTTTAAATACATGGATGGCGAAATACTAAAGAAATTGTTCACGACTTATGTTAGGCCAAAGCTAGAATATGCAGCGGTTGTGTGGTGCCCATATCTTAAGAAGCACATCAACAAACTGGAAAAGGTGCAAAGACATGCTACTAGGTGGCTCCCAGAACTGAAGGGCAAGAGCTACGAGGAGAGGATAGAGGCATTAAATATGCCAAAACTAGAAGACAGAAGAAAAAGAGGTGATATGATCACTACGTACAAAATAGTAACAGGAATTGATAAAATCGACAGGGAAGATTTCCTGAGACCTGGAACTTCAATAACAAGAGGTCATAGATTTAAACTAATTAAACAAAGATGCCAAAGAAATATAAGAAAATTCCCTTTCACAGAGTGGTAGACGGTTGGAACAAGTTAAATGAGAAGGTGGTGGAGGCCAAAACTGTCAGTAGTTTCAAAGCGTTATATGACAAAGAGTGCTGGGTAGACGGGACACCACGAGCGTAGCTCTCATTCTATAACTACACTTAGGTAATTACCTTCTGAGGATGCCCAGGCAACTGGACCAGCACCCAGCACTAGCAAGAACTCACCTTCTGAGGATACCCAGGCAACTAGACCAGCACCTAGCACTAGCAAGGACACACCTTAAGGAGAAGGAAAAAATAGAAGAAGCAGTAAAGGAAGTCAAACACTGCAGCAACCAAGATAAAACAAACATTAGGCTAGAAGTGAGGAAAGAATTGGCATCTAACCCAAAGTTGGTGCAAAACACAGTTGATCGGAGTAAGTCCCTGATCATTTTTCGCTGCAAGGAAAAGGAGATAACATCTAGGTCAGAAAGAGCTGTAGAAGAAGAAAAAGTAGTAGATAAAATTGTTGGCCTCGTGGAAGGTCTTACAACCATAGAGAATGTCTGCGACTACAGGAGAATAGGCAGATATGTAAAAGGGAAAGATCGACCTTTGAGGATCACCCTAAATGGTACCAAACAAATGGAAGACGTATTAAGGAATGCTAGAAAATTACAAAGTGATGAGGATGGGAAAGTGTGGTCGTTAAGACGAGATCTTTCAAAAGAAGATAGAGAGAAGCTGAAACTGAACCTCGCTGAGGCAAAACGTTTAAATGAGAGCAGGAATGAAGAAGAAATCAATTCTTTTTTCTACAAAGTGATAGGGGTAGGCAGGCCAGTAAAGTGGTACATAAAGGCAAACCAACAAAATCATTAGAGAAAGGGGGAGTGAAAAATAAGAAGAGGGGGAACAAGTTCCTCAAGATTGCATACACCAACATAGATGGAGTAAGATCAAAGATACTGGAGTTAAGTGATATAATACAGCTGCAGACACCAGACATTGTTGCACTCACGGAGACAAAACTTGAAGATGCTATTTTAAATGAGGTCATATTCCCAAGGGGCTATTCAATTTGGAGACGGGACAGAAAAATCAGGAAAGGCGGTGGCGTTGCTGTGCTGGTGAAAGAACACCAAAAGGTGAACGAAATAGTGACTGCCAATCCACAAGAAGTTGACATAATAGCACTAGAGATCTGCCATGAGGATGATAAACTAATGATCATAAATGCATATAGTCCACCGTTAAGCAGCACATGGTCAAAGGAGGAGCTAGATAGTAAACGAGAAGGTCTTATAACAATAATGAGAGAGATCATAGCGAGAGCGGATAACGATAGTTCACGACTGTTGATAGTCGGCGACTTCAACTTGAAATCCATAGACTGGGAAGCATGTGAAGCTAAAACAGAAGATTTCAGGACCTGTAAATTTGTAGACCTCATCCTGGAAACATTCTTGTATCAACATGTTAAACAAGCTACGAGGATGAGGGAAGGGGACGTCCCCTCCATGCTAGATTTGATATTTACCTGGAAGGAGGAAGAAATATTTGACATTCAGTACCTTCCTCCCTTGGGTAAAAGTGACCATGTCTTTTTGGGAATAAAGTATGCAATGCGTTATAATCTGGAAGAAAATATGACGGTTGATGCAAATGAAAAACCTGACTTTAGGAGAGGACATTATGGCAACCTTAGAAATTTTTTTAGTGAGTATAATTGGACAGACTTGTTGCTAGGCAAGGAAGTGAATGAGATGTATGTCAGGTTTTGTGAAATATATGATAAAGGCACAAAAAAATTTATACCAAAACAGAGAAGCAGAACTAGGAAACAGGATTGGTTCAACAGAAAGTGCGAGAGGGCCAGAGACCAAAAGACACAAAAATGGAATCAATACAGGAAGAGGCCGAAGCCCCAAACATAACAGCGATACAAAGATGCGAGAAACAACTACACGGCAGTGAGGAGAGAGGCAGAAAGAAATTTTGAGAAAGGGATTGCAGACAAATGCAAAACAGAACCAGGTCTGTTCTATAAATTCATAAACAACAAATTGCAGGTAAAGGATAATATTCAGAGGTTGAAAATGGGAAATAGATTCACGGAAAATGAAAAGGAAATGTGTGAAACATTAAACAAAAAGTTCCAAAGTGTGTTTATACAAAATGAAATCTTCAGGGAACCAGATACAATAAGAATTCCAGAGAACAACATAGAGCACATAGAGGTATCCAGAGACGAAGTGGAAAAAATGCTCAAGGAGCTAAATAAGAACAAAGCAGTTGGTCCAGATAGAGTTTCACCATAAGTTCTGAGAGAATGTGCACCTGAGCTCAGCATTCCTCTTCAACTGATTTTTCAGGCATCCCTGTATACAGGAGTTGTAGCTGATGTGTGGAAAAAGACTAACATAGTTCCAATCTACAAAAGTGGAAGCAGGGAAGACCCCCTTAATTATAGACCGGTATCATTGACAAGTGTAATAGTCAAAATATTGGAAAAAATAATTAAAACTAAATGGGTAGAACACCTGGAGAGAAATGATATAATATCAGACAGACAGTATGGTTTTCGATCTGGAAGATCCTGTGTATCGAATTTACTCAGTTTCTATGATCGAGCAACAGAGATATTACAGGAAAGAGATGGTTGGGTTGACTGCATCTATCTGGACCTAAAAAAGGCTTTCGACAGAGTTCCACATAAGAGGTTGTTCTGGAAACTGGAAAATATTGGAGGAGTGACAGGTATGCTTCTAACATGGATGAAAAATTTTCTGACTGATAGAAAAATGAGGGCTGTGATCAGAGGCAATGTATCGGACTGGAGAAATGTCACAAGTGGAGTACCACAGGGTTCAGTTCTTGCACCAGTGATGTTTATTGTGTACATAAATGATCTACCAGTTGGTATACAGAATTATATGAACATGTTTGCTGATGATGCTAAGATAATAGAAAGGATAAGAAACTTAGATGATTGTCATGCCCTTCAAGAAGACCTGGACAAAATAAGTACATGGAGCACCACTTGGCAAATGGAATTTAATGTTAATAAATGCCATGTTATGGAATGCGGAATAGGAGAACATAGACCCCAGACAACCTATATATTATGTGAGAAATCTTTAAAGAATTCTGATAAAGAAAGAGATCTAGGGGTGGTTCTAGATAGAAAACTATCACCTGAGGACCACATAAAGAATATTGTGCGAGGAGCCTATGCCACGCTTTCTAACTTCAGAATTGCTTTTAAATACTGTACATGGATGGCGATATACTAAAGAAATTGTTCACGACTTTTGTTAGGCCAAAGCTAGAATATGCAGCAGTTGTGTGGTGCCCATATCTTAAGAAGCACATCAACAAACTGGAAAAGGTGCAAAGACATGCTACTAAGTGGCTCCCAGAACTGAAGGGCAAGAGCTACGAGGAGAGGTTAGAGTCATTAAATATGCCAAAACTAGAAGACTGAAGAAAAAGAGGTGATATGATCACTACATACAAAATAGTAACAGGAATTGATAAAATCGATAGGGAAGATTTCTTGAGACCTGGAACGTTAAGAACAAGAGGTCATAGATATAAACTAGCTAAACACAGATGCTGAAGAAATGTAAGAAAATTTACTTTCTCAAACAGAGTGGTAGACGGTTGGAACAAGTTAGGGGAGAAGGTGGTGGAGGCCAAGACCGTCAGTAGTTTCAAAGCGTTATATGACAAAGAGTGCTGGGAAGACGGAACACCACGAGCGTAGCTCTCATCCTGTAACTACACTTAGGTAATTACACTTAGGTAATTACCTTCTGAGGATGCCCAGGCAACTAGACCAGCACCCAGCACTAGCAAGGACACACCTTCTGAGGATGCCCAGGCAACTGGACCAGCACCCAGCACTAGCAAGGACTCACCTTCCAAGGATGCCCAGGCAACTGGACCAGCACCCAGCACTAGCAAGGACTCACCTTCCGAGGATGTCCAGGCAACTAGACCAGCACCCAGCACTAGCAAGAACTCACCTTCCGAGGATGCCCAGGCAACTGGACCAGCACCCAGCACTAGCCATAACTTACCTGGGAGTACCAAATGAGCTGTACAGTACAGTTCTAATGACATTAAATGTACAAAGTGTTGTTTAAGTGATATACATGTACTGCAGTAGTGTGATTCTAGTGCTCTGTACTTCATGTACAGACTGTAGTGAATAATGTACATTTGTTAGAAAAGTTACTGTTCTTTAAACAATTTATATTCATGTGTGTGGCACTCTCAGGATATTAAGGCTAACACAGTTTGCACTACACAACTAAACTGGTAAGGACACACCTTACCAGCACTCATTGCAATACAAATTCTTTGTTATTTAAATTTTTCATAAGGCAAATGTGTACTGGCATATGTATTAATGTGATCGTATTTTTGGGGGGAAGGGGGTTGCTGGGGCCGGATTGATGGAATGAATTCCACGCTGAAATGAATCGGCTACGCCCCCATATAGTTCGTTCAAGCGAGGGCACACTGTATTACTCATTTAATTTCTACATTTACTGCCTACATTTAATGTTATCTAATTTCATACATTTCTTTGATAAAGTGTTTAATCGTGTCCTTTATGATCTTGGTTATTTGTAAGTGTTGGCCCCATTAACCTTAAATTATAGGATGTTACTCTATGTTCTGATATGTTCCAAGAAAATGTTATGAGGAGCAGTTCACTTGCTTTTCTAGATTAGGCCTTGTATTTCCATCCTGTAATTAATGTACATAAACTACTGTACTGTTGCTAGAACTACTGACTCAATAATGTAATAGTCTATGCTTGTCATCCTTAAGTATCACCTTTGCATTAATTTTTAATTTTCCTTGAACATTCTCATTTTGTTAGCTTACTTCTCTAATAGTATTAAGTGTTTTATCCCGTCACAACATTAATTAAAAAATTTCTATATTATTATTAATTTTGCCCGAAAGGCTTTGCGTAATAGTGGCTTCATTAGTATGTGTAACTTCTGTCCCTTCAATTGAACAATACTCTTATGTTCTTAGTACACACAATCTTTTGAATAAATAATAATAATAATATTATTATTAATATTATTATTATTAATATTATTATTATTATTATTATTATTATTTACACACAGAACATCACACTAATGTGATATACATCAATGAGAAAATTCACTCGGGTTGTGAGGCGATGCGAACCTGCAATGTTTGCATCACCTCACAGCCCCAGTGGATTGTTCATTGATGTATATCACCTTCGTATGATTTTCAGTGTATCTGAAGTTGGGCATACGGTGTTCAACTACAATACTTTACCCCTTCACCCGAGTGCTTAGGGGTCTTACATAAAACTTGGACTGGCTTCAAGACTTCCTGTGATATAAGGATATCACAGACTTCCTGTGATATCAGTAGAAATCTGATTGCAAGACTTTAAGGAAGTCAGTGGTAGAGTATGCGGCTGACAATGCCTTGGGCGTGAGTTTGCAACACCCCACAGTCCCAGTGGATTTTCTCATTATTATTATTATAAAAATAATCATTCGATAGGCCAATAACCACACCCCAACAATGTCATTGGCCTACGTCCACACCCCCAACTATTCCACAGGCCTATTTCCACACCCCAACAATTGCATGTTGGGGTGTAAGACAATGGTGGAGCAGAAAGTACTCCAGTACTTACGGAGGATGATGAGAGTGCGAGGAATAAGGTGGTCAGGTGGAGCCAGTGACTCCTTCCTTCAACAGTTTTGTCTCTCCCTCGTGGTATATCCTCAATGTCTTCAGTGGTGTGGCCTCACCACACACTTACACTGCCATAAGTGTCCTGAGAGTACTGTGGGAGGGACAATTTGGCGGGTATTGTGTACACAGGTCTTTAAGACAGGCGAACTTCACGAGTCATGGAGACGTCTATAGCAACCTTTGTTGTGATGACGTCACTCGCTCGCTCGCTTGTCCGCCACGGTGCTCTTCCCATTTTCTTTGGTTACTGATTTTTGCTGACTTTAAGTGTACTTTATATTACCCGAGAGCCACTAATACTAGTGACCTCGACGAGGACAGGAAGCTGGCGGCTTATCAAAGGTTCCATCCATTTGCCCAGATAATCTTTTCTATCTGTATTTTAAAACCTAATAGAGTTTTGGCGTTTACCTTACCTACTCTTCAGCGAGTGGACGGTTCCATTTATTTATTTATTTATGCATATACAAGAATGTACATAAGGAATGTGAGGATACAAATATGGTAATTACAGTCTTGTAAAGCCACTAGCACGCGCAGCGTTTCGGGCAGGTCCTTAATCTAAGAAAATTTTAAGGAGATAAATACTTGCAAAATTTATAGACACAAAATGATAACAGATTACATGAAATGAAAAAAAAAATGATGAGAGAAAATTGTAGGTACAGTATATTAAAGCACATAGGTAGCTAAGATTGATTGCAATGACAGCTTAAAATGGTAGTTGACAACAAATTGGTAGGCACAATACAGCAGAAACAATATAAGATTGATTGCAATGACAGCTTGAATGGTAGTTGACAAAAATTGGTAGTCACAATACAGCATATGGCTAGCACATAAAAGAAGACAGCAATGAGCACAATGATAAGGTTGTTTGATATTACATAAAAATTAGGAGATTGGGTAACACTAGGTACAGAGCAAATTTAAAGCTCAGTGTAGGAAACTAAGATGAAGTTAGGTACTTTTTGGTTTTGCTTTTAAATAAGGCAAAAGTTTTACAGTTTTTCAATTCACTAGGGAGTGTTCCATAGACTAGGTCCCTTAATTTGCATAGAGTGTTTACACAGATTAAGTTTGACCCTGGGGATATCAAAGAGATATTTATTTCTGGTGTGGTGATAATGGGTCCTATTACATCTGTCCAGGGAGAGTTTCAGAGCATGGTTTGCATTTAAGAACAGGGTTTTGTAAATGTAGTTGACACAAGAGAATGTGTGGAGGGAGTTAATATTTAGCAAGTTTAGGGATTTAAACAAGGGAGCTGAGTGTTGTCTGAAAGCAGAGTTAGTTATTATTCTGATAGCAGATTTTTGCTGTGTGATGATGGGCTTAAGGCGGTTTGCAGTGGTAGACCCCCATGCACAGATACCATAATTAAGATAGGGGTAGATTAGTGCATAATATAGTGAGAGGAGAGCAGAGTTAGGAACATAATATCTGATTTTGGAGAGTATACCAACTGTCTTAGAGACTTTCTTAGTTATGTGTTGAATGTGGGTGCTGAAGTTGAGTCTCTTGTCTAGGAATAGGCCAAGAAACTTGCCATCATTTTTATTACTGATGTTAATGTTGTCTATCTGTAGCTGAATTGCATTTGATGATTTGCTTCCAAATAAGATGTAGTAAGTCTTTTCGATGTTGAATGTTAGTTTGTTGATTGACATCCATAAGTGGACTTTTTTTAATTCATTATTCACAACATTATTTAGTGTATGTGGGTTGAGGTTTGAGTAGATAAGGGTAGTATCGTCAGCAAACAATATAGGTTTGAGAATATTAGAGACATTAGGCAGATCGTTTATATATATAAGAAATAGAAGAGGTCCTAAGATGCTGCCCTGTGGCACTCCAACGGTAATTGGTAGAGTGGAAGAAGTTGTATCATTGATGGTTACATATTGGTGTCTGTCACTAAGATAGGATCGGATGTAGTCAAGGGCAAGGCCTCGGATTCCATAATGCTGGAGTTTAAGTAAGAGGTAGTTGTGATTAACAGTATCAAAGGCTTTTCTTAGGTCAATGAAGAGTCCAATCGGAAACTCATTTTTGTCAAGGGCTGAGTAGATAATGTCAAGGAGACTAATGATTGCATCATTGGTGCTCTTTTGGGACCGGAAGCCAAACTGGCAGGGGCTGAGTATGTCGAATTTTACGAGGTAGGAATAGAGCTGTTTGTAAATAATTTTTTCAAATATTTTTGATAGAATGGGTAGATTTGATATTGGTCTATAATTGTTTATGTCCGCCGGATTGCCTCATTTATGGACTGGCGTTACTCTTGCTTTTTTGAGGATATCAGGGAAGGTGTGATACTCTATAGATTTGTTGAACAGTAGTGATATGGGTGGGGCAAGGGCATGGGAGGCTCTCTTGTATACAATGGACGGAATTTCACTGGTGTTCCCTGCCTTGGTTTTTAGAGAATGTATGATGGACACAACATCTGCCGGGCTGATTGGTGAAAGGAGAAGAGAGTTTGGATAGCTGCCTGAGAGATATGTGTTAATATGTGTCTGAGTCTGTGGGATTTTACTGGCAAGATTAGCACCAACCGATGAAAAGAAACTATTAAATTCATTTGCCTTTTCTAAATCAGTTGACGGTATATCCCCATCCTTGTAGAGTTTTATTTGGTTATGTGAGTGTTGTTTAGTTCCTAGGATACTAGAGATAGTTTTCCAAGTGCTTTTCATGTTGCCTTTTGCTTCATTGAATCTATTCACATAATATGCAAGTTTTGCCTTTCTTATGATACTGGTAAGCATTGATGAGTACCTTTTAGCTACTTCCTTTGAAACTAGGCCAATCCTAACTTTCTTTTCATATTCATGTTTCTTGTTGATTGAGTTGAGAATGCCACTTGTGAGCCATGGATTGTTTAATCTTTTGTCAGTTACTTGCTTGGTAAGAAGGGGACAATGAAGGTTGTGGAGGCTTAGAGTTTTGGAGATGAAGAGGTTAGCTAATGAATTTATATCATGGGTATTATTGAATTCAGAATCCCAGTTAATATTGTAAAGTGCCTCTGTAAGATTGTCTAAAGCTGATTCACTGTGTAGCCTAAATGAAAGTTTCTTGCTTTTTGGTGGTGTTATGTCCATGTTCGCTATGAGAAAGGTAGGATAGTGGTCAGTTGTTCTGTCGTAGATTATACCAGATACAAGGGGAGCTGTTATGTTTGTCCATATGTGGTCCAAGGTAGTGGCTGATGTTTGAGTGACTCGGGTAGGTTTGGTGATTGTGGGGATTAGCATACAGGAGTTCATGCTGTTAAGGAAATAGTCAACTTGAGAGCAATTTTGTTGACCCAGGTCAATATTAAAATCTCCTCCCAGAATGATGTGGTTTTTGTTGAGATTGTTGTTTATAATAAGATTCCTTAGGTTGTCTGAGAAAGAAGCTATGTTAGTATTGGGAAATCTATAGATGGCTCCAATAGTCAAAGAGGATTTAAGGGATTTAATTGTAAACTGAGCAAAAGTATATTCACAGTAGTCATCTCTGTCACTAATAACACTGTTGCAGATAAATGTATCTCGGTAATATATAGCTGTGCCACCACCTTTTTTATTAGGCCTACAGTTATGAATGGCTTTATAACCAGCTAAGTTGTAGAGTTGGGTATAGTCTTTATTTAGCCAAGTTTCTGTTAAAATAATGAACGATAGGTTAGTACCTATTGCTGTGAGTAATGCATTTAAATCGTCAAAATGTTTACCAAGTGATCTAACATTTTGGTTATAAACTGATAGACAGGTGCTATTTTGAAGTTTGTTTTTAGCCTGGTGTGCTGTGAAATACTTGCAATAATGATGATCAATGTGCTGGTTGGTGTAGATATGAGACAGAAGATTTTGATCAGGATCAATATCAGTGTGCATAGGGATGCAGAGGGATCACGATACAAGATACACGGTAGAGCAAAACACAAGAATAAAAGCAAATACAATAAAATAGTAACAATTTAGAAGTAAAATAAAGATCCAATAGATAGCCAGGGAGGACACAGAAGTTACATAAAATAAAAAACAAAAAATCAGTAGAGACTGACAATATAAATGTAAAATAAAAAATAATAAGAAAGATAATAATCATAAAAAAATGATCTTGAAGATAATTAGCTTAGTAATGGTTAATTAACAGGGTAATAAAAAGCCCTAGGTTTAGTGACAAGGGGATTAACTAAGAACAAATAATTAAGAGTATAAAACAGGCAAAGATGACAAACAAAAAAAATAAAAAAAATAAAAATAAAAATAAACACCTTTGGAAAGGAAAGGCAGAGCTTAAGTACACTTTGGTTGTGTGTGAGACTACAAATTATGTTCTGGTTATTCAGCTGATATCCCACAGTCATCCAGGAAAGAATTGAGGTGTGCTTCAGTGGTTATGACATAAGTTTTTCCAGAGTCAGTCTTCCTAGCTATTATTTTACCATCGCGCACAAAACAATGTTTAATAGCAGTGGATCTATTACAAATTCCACGTAGTTTAAATAAGAGATTTTGTCTGAATCTGGTAAGACATTCGTTCACATAAACATTGGATTTCATAGCGACTGCAGTAATGATAAGGTCTGACTTGCGGGAGCAGCTATCTAACTTCACCCTTATCTTTCTGTTGTTTGTACCAGATGATTTGGTACCCACTCTATAAGCTGACTTAATGTCTCTTGCTTCGATTGAATAATTCAACTTAGTACGCAATTCCTGGATCACGATGGCAGTACAGTCTTCTCTGTCAGTTTCATGGGGAAAATCATGTGATGAGATGATGACAGAATCAAGGAGCTTAAGTTGGTCTGATTCGTCTTGGGTTGCAGTGTGTTGGGGTCCATAGAATTACCCAAATCGGCCCAAAACTACCCAAATCGTCCTAGCATTACGTAAGTAATGAAGAAATATGGTATATTTACTTACTATAATGTTGGTGCTACACGTAGAACATGATCAAACCTATTTTTACTCTGAAATAATCTAATTTCATAACGAAATGAAACGTAAATATGTGAGAGGTGACGCCATAGGAAGTCGACGGTCCAAGCGACAATTGTGTGGAGCGACTTATCCAAGATATATGGTCGCCTGGAGAGTGTTTGCTGCCATATCAGCCTCCTGTACACAGTGATCCAGTCGTCGTATTTCATGGCTCAAATTGTCGCAAATTTAATTGGTAATATTAACAAGTAGAATGTGTATTTATAATAATATTTTTCATAAACAGCCACAAAATATTTAATATTTATTAAAAAAAAGTGTCTGGAAGTTAAATCAATTCCACATGACAATAAATTTGTTATATAGATACTAGCGTTATTCGTTGGTATGCGTTCGCTATTTAAACTACTCCAGTCCTTTTCGTTCATAGAACACCGAACCCTACACGCTCTCTGATATATTGCTTAATTAACAAATATTCACAAATAAAGATTATATTTATATACGTTATCAGAAAGGCAGATATAAAATAGTTTGTGTTAATGCATCACAGAGATTATACCCTATTAGAGAGGAAAAATATTCATATTTTAAACAAGGCTTCTTGGCCGACGCTCTCCCTTTCGCCTTTCGATGGGAACTATGACCTTTTGAAAATCAATGTTAATTGAATCTATATATTGTAAAAAACGAAGTTTTTTATGTTATCAGAAAGACATATAAGCTGCATGTTAATACTTTGGTATAAATATAACAGAAGTGAAAGTTAAGATATATGCCTTTTTATAGTTACTTGATGGCTCGCTCAGGGAGTGTGAAGGCCTGCACACAAGCCAATCATTTTATAATTAATTTTATTATTTATTTATGCATATACAAGAATGTACATAAGGAATGTGAGGATACAAATATGGTAATTACAGTCTTGTAAAGCCACTAGCACGCGCAGCGTTTCGGGCAGGAATGTACATATATGCAAAGTAACGTCAAAGGTTTTTATTTCAGAATAAAGACAGATGTAGACGATAATGTAAATACATTTCAAGGAAAACATATCTTAAATGAAAGCAAAGATATGGTCAAATAAATAGGCAATACCACACCATCGCCAGTGTCCGGACACATGAATATTCGCATTAGGTAGGTGAAAGGAAATGTACAACCATTTCCATTTACGCGACCAGTTTCCGTTCTTATGTTCTTACTTACATTTATTGAAATTTATCATCATCATCATTTACAGAAATAAATTAACATAAAAATGTAGTAATTTTAATACACAAAACAGAAGTAGATATGTATGTAAATTATGACGTAGGATAGGATCACTATTGCAGAACTATTCGCATACTTTGCGTCATTATATACAGTACTGGAATTTAAAAAAAAATCGCGGAATTCAGAGATAACACCATCATTGGTGTCTAAGAAAAGTGTAAGTACTTCATTTATAATGATGTGCTGCCCGAAATCTTAGCGAAGTATCTAAAATTTGCTTACTGTAAGTAATTCATGCAAATGATTGTAAAGCCGTCGCCCAGTTGGGTGGGTGTGGAGCACATGACTGTTAAGCTGCCGCCCAGTTGGTTGGGTGTGGAGCACATGACTGTAAAGCTGCCGCCCAGTTGGGTGGGTGTGGAGCACATGACTGTTAAGCTGCCGCCCAGTTGGGTGGGTGTGGAGCACATGACTGTAAAGCTGCCGCCCAGTTGGGTGGGTGTGGAGCACATGACTGTTAAGCTGCCGCCCAGTTGGGTGGGTGTGGAGCACATGACTGTAAAGCTGCCGCCCATTTTGGTGGGTGTGGAGCACATGACTGTTAAATAAATAAATAAATAAATATGTTTATTCAGGTAAGGTACATACATACAAGTGATGTTACATTAATGGATTGATATATAGATAGAGCTTGTACATACAATGCCTAAAGCCACTATTACGCAATGCGTTTCGGGCAAGAAAAACATTAATATCTAGAACTTAATACTAATTGAGCATAAAGAATAAAAAGTGTTGAAAACAAATACAAATAAAGATAAAAAAAAGGGGGAACATGACTGAAAAAGCAGCACAAATACAATAGGTTGACAAACAGTGTTGATTAAAAAAAAAAAATAATAATAATAATAAAATAAAATAACAGACATGGGTTGACAATAAAGGAGTGAGGTGGGTTACAGGGAATTTATTAGGTATTGTTTAGTTTTTATCTTAAACTGGTTGAGAGAGGTACAGTCTTTAACATGGTTGGGAAGGTCATTCCACATTCTGGGTCCCTTGATTTGTAGAGCATTTCTAGTTTGATTAAGTCGTACTCTAGGAATATCAAAACTGTATTTATTCCTGGTGTGGTGCTCATGGGTTCTGTTACAACCTTCAATGAAGCTTTTGAGGTCAGGATTGGCATTACAGTTCAGCGTTTTATATATGTATAATACACAAGAGAGAATGTGCAGTGACTTAATATCTAACATATTCAGAGATTTGAGTAAGGGTACCGAGTGATGTCTGGGGCCAGAGTTGGTTATTGTCCTAATAGCAGCTTTGTGTTGGGTAATGAGAGGACGTAAATGATTTTGGGTAGTAGAACCCCAAGCACAAATACCATAGTTGAGGTATGGATAGATGAGGGAGTAATAGAGAGTAACCAGGGCAGGGCGGGGTACATAATATCTGATCTTAGAAAGAATGCCAACAGTTTTTGAAACTTTTTTTTATATATTTAGAATGTGACCCTGGAAATTCAGCTTGTGGTCGATGAGAACGCCAAGGAATTTGCCATCTAATTTGTTACAAATTTGGGTATTGTTTATTTTGAGATTTATCTGATTAGAGGATTTATTGCCAAACAGAATATAAAACGTTTTGTCAATGTTAAGGGTGAGTTTGTTGGCAGTTAGCCAAAGATGGACTTTCTCTAGCTCAGTGGGTGGGGAGTTGGGTAGGGTGTTAAGCTGCCGCCCAGTTGGGTGGGTGTGGAGCACATGACTGTAAAGCTGCCGCCCAGTTGGGTGGGTGTGGAGCACATGACTGTTAAGCTGCCGCCCAGTTAGGTGGGTGTGGAGCACATGACTGTAAAGCTGCCGCCCATTTGGGTGGGTGTGGAGCACATGACTGTTAAGCTGCCGCCCAGTTGGGTGGGTGTGGAGCACATGACTGTTAAGCTGCCGTCCAGTTGGGTGGGTGTGGAGCACATGACTGTTAAGCTGCCGCCCAGTTGGGTGGGTGTGGAGCACATGACTGTAAAGCTGCCGCCCATTTGGGTGGGTGTGGAGCACATGACTGTTAAGCTGCCGCCCAGTTGGGTGGGTGTGGAGCACATGACTGTTAAGCTGTCGCCCAGTTGGGTGGGTGTGGAGCACATGGCTATAAAGCTGCCACCCAGTTGGGTGGGTGTGGAGCACATGACTGTTAAGCTGCCGCCCAGTTGGGTGGGTGTGGAGCACATGACTGTAAAGCTGCCGCCCAGTTGGGTGGGTGTGGAGCACATGACTGTTAAGCTGCCGCTCAGTTGGGTGGGTGTAGAGCAAGACTAGTAATTGGACGACTCACCATAGATGTAAAGTGCCTAGTATAGTGACTAGTGAGCCTCTTGTTGAATCACTTGTGATACAAAGATTATTGATGTGTGTATTTGTGTGGGTGATTGAATATGTATGTAAATGTATATGTATGTATATGTATATATGCAATTGACGATCACGAAACAATAATCATTTGTATGCGGATAATTCCATATTTCATTTCTGTGGATTTACCGCATATGTATATATATGTACATGTATGTATGATTATGTGTACATGTATATATAATATTAATAAGAAGAAATGAAAATGAAGAAATGATAAAAAGAATGGCAATAGTGGATAGTAGTAACACACTTAAGAATTATTCAGTAATAAATACAAACTCGTCCTTCACCTATGGTAAAGGAAAGTCAACTTGGAAGGATTCAATTTACATGAGATTAAGATTAGGATACAAATATATCTGGCAATACGGAGTTGATGTCAGTGAAAAAGATAAGGATTGTAAATTATGTAGTATGCCGCACGCCCACACCTTAGAACATTATGTATTAGAGTGTCAACTTATTGATAACTATAGAAATAAGGAAATAAGTAATGTACCACATCAAATTGTTTGTATGTGTGATAATGGTATGATAGACAGTATACTTAGGAGCTACAAAAATTTTTGCCCCAAGAGTGTAACAATTAGATGCTGTACTTACTATATTAACCTGCAATGTTAAATGGGATTCTTGTAATGTTAATTGTCTATTTGTACTTACTGAATTTGTGCGCCCCTTGAGGGACTTGCAGTAGAGGGGGCAGAAATAGCCTAAGTTACTCTATCCCTTTGAAATGTATTTTTTTCTTGTCTCAATAAACATACTTGAACTTGAACTGTAAATATTTGTGGCTTCCTGACCATAAAGTTACCGCCGCAAAGGGTAAGACACCGGATGTACCCCATATAGAAGCCGCACTAGCTATTAGTTCATAAAAGCTGACAACTTACCCAGATAAACATTACTTCCTAATTATATATATATGCAAATAATACAATTGAAATGTTTAAAACGTGATTATATATATGTATCATGTGGACAATTTTTAATGTAATTTTTTCTCCTGATATTCGGGTTCTTTATTATGCTTCATCTTGAGGCAAAGCCCAATACCTTACGCAATATTGATGCTCTGTCCACAGATCATTCTCTCTCTCTCAAATCATATACATTGATGGTTTCCTACACCGCCACACGGGTGCAGCTGCAAGTGCAGTTGCCTCTACCCATCAAACAGAACTATTTGCCTTGCTTGTTACACTAAAATGTGTACAAGTGTGTGTGTCTATGTATGTATTAACACGATGTACTGAACGGGGTGAGAATAGCTTGAGATACCTCATCCATTTGTGTGTATTTTACCTCAATAAACTTATTTCAATTTCAATTTCAATTCAAGTCTCCAAACTTGATGCATTAATTGTGATTTTCTACCATCCTTCATTAATTGTAAGTGATTTCTATCATCCTTAATTGCGCGCAACTCTCTAAGACACAATTGTAACATGACCGTGTCCGAAGCTAGACAGAGAAAAACACAACATTATTAGTGATGGTAACATAATCCATTTCATGTGAATTCCATCTTCGTTGACCTCCGAAACTTGAGGAATGGTCCAGAAAATAGCTACTAAAGTTTAAGTCAAGTGTGAAGATACTTTAGTTGATACTTAGATACTTCCAATAAGTGTAAACATAAGTGCTGACGATGCTACCTTCATCTATTCATACCCCAACCCAAACGCACTATATAATAATGAAAATAACAGATTTAAAAAGTCCACTCATGGATGTAAACTAACAAACTCACATTAAGCATAAAAAAGACCACTATTTTTGTTCGGAAGTAAATCCTAAAACCAAATTCAACTTCATATACACAATGTTAACATTAGCAATAATGATTATTGAAAGTTCCTTGACCTATACATAGACAAGAGACTGAACTTCAGCATCCACATACAACACATATGTGGGTGTTATATGTGGGTGTATACACACACACACACACACACACACACACACACACACACACACACACACACACACACACACACACACACACACACACACACACACACTGCTATGCTTTCTAACTTCAGAATTGCATTTAAATACATGGATGGCGATATACTAAAGAAATTGTTCATGACTTTTGTTAGGCCAAAGCTAGAATATGCAGCTGTTGTGTGGTGCCCATATCTTAAGAAGCACATCAACAAACTGGAAAAGGTGCAAAGACATGCTACTAAGTGGCTCCCAGAACTGAAGGGCAAGAGCTACGAGGAGAGGTTAGAAGCATTAAATATGCCAAAACTAGAAGACAGAAGAAAAAGAGGTGATATGATCACTACGTACAAAATAGTAACAGGACTTGATAAAATCGACAGGGAAGACTTCCTGAGACCTGGAACTTCAAGAACAAGAGGTCATAGATTTAAACTAGCTAAACACAGATGCCGAAGAAATATAAGAAAATTCACCTTCGCAAATAGAGTGGTAGACGGTTGGAACAAGTTAAGTGAGAAGGTGGTGGAGGCCAAGACCGTCAGTAGTTTCAAAGCGTTATATGACAAAGAGTGCTGGGAAGACGGGACACCACGAGCGTAGCTCTCATCCTGTAACTACACTTAGGTAATTACACTTAGGTAATTACACACACACACACACACACACACACACTCACACACACACACACACGCACGCACACACACGCACACACACACACACACACACACACGCACACACACACACACGCACACACACGCACACACACACACACACACACACACACACACACACACACACACACACACACACACACACACACACACACACGCACACACACACACACGCACACACACGCACACACACACACACACACCAGGAAGACATTTACAGAGAGTAGGGAATTAATTAGGTATCTGGGAGCTAGTTAAGTGGTGTGGGATTTATATCTTGAGGTACTGTATACAATGTTCACAACAGAGCAATGTATAATCATTTCATTGTATAATACACATTTTGGTGATATCCCGCGAAATCTTATGTAATTTATTCTTAAGCTTAATAACATTGTTTAAATGTGCTAAATTTCCATTTATATATATATATATATATATATATATATATATATATATATATATATATATATATATATATATATATATATATATATATATATATATATATATATATATATACATTATTTTAATATATATTATGTTTCCAAATTTCTGATGATACACAACATATTGTGGTTTATAATTAAGTTCTTATTAATAGTGATCCTGCATCAAAATTAACAATGTTCAAATTCGGTTTTGTATGTTAAAATTAACTACATTTTTATGTTAATTTCTTTCTGTAAATAATGATGATAAAGTGCAATAAAGATATGATTGAGACAATGTTAAATCGTTAAATCCTAAATATATCTTGATTCTTATACTTGAAATATTAAATGAACATATAGTGTGTAGTGTAGTGTTTCAATTATTATTAGCAGGGAAGGGTTGGGGGTAATGGTTCATATGTCCACATTCGAATGCCCCTCTTCCCAGGACTGGGGGTGCGGGAGTGTACAATAAACTATACCCACCTCCGGCAGCAGCTTGTCGAAGGCGGAAGTGGAGTCTAGGCCGTTTGTCATGAAAATTATAGTGTGATGGCTCTTATTTTTATTATGGGTACATAATAAGATTATGCCTTTATTCTTAATTTATATTACAATGCTGGTAAAATACACTTCTTGATGAGTATGGAGTACAAATGAACTCATTGTGTACCCTGTACTCACAGGATGAGTATAGGGTACACAATAAACTACCACTCACATCATGGGTATGGGTTGCACAAGAAACTATCGGAGAGCAGAGTATGGAAAGCAAAGTAAACAAAGATTCACACGATGAGAAAGGGTTCCACAATGTCCTATGACTCACAGGATGAGTACGAGGTGCATAATAAATTACCATTCATAGGATGAGTATGGGTTTCACAATAAACTAAAGGTAACAGGATGAGCATGGGTTGCACAAACTATTGGTAACAGGATGGGTATGGGTTGCACAATAAATTACTGTGCTAGGATGAGTGTGAGTAGGATATATATATAAACATATTGTGGTTTATAATTAAGTTCTTAATAGTGATCCTATCCTGCATCATAATTTACATAACATATATATATATATATATATATATATATATATATATATATATATATATATATATATATATATATATATATATATATATATATATATATATATATATATATATATATATATATATATGTATATATGTATATATATATATATATATAATTAGGAAGTAATGTTTATTTGGGTAAGTTGTCAGCTTATATGAACTAATAGCTAGTGTGGCTTGTATATGGGGTACATCCGGTGTCTTACCCTCGACGGTACCCTCCTTACCCTTATCCGCGGCGGTACCTTTATGGTCAGGAAGCCACGGATATTTACAATGGGGCTCGGTCAGTCAATATGATTCCTTTGACATCACTAAACTGTAACTCTTATGTATTCTGTTCTCGTATTGACAATTTGAATGACATCAAGAATATTTTGAATATCTTCTGACATAGATGGTGCTGTAGTTGATTGTTGTTCATGACTTGTCCAATGGGTCGAGACTGGTCTCATTAGCATCGCTCAGATTAGTGGGAAGAAATTCTTGCTGCAAGAATGTGTGTTCTCAGAGCTAACTAGGGTAACTAAAATACTTATTTCCTAAATAAATACTTTAATTGTAAATATTTGAAAATATATGGTATGTTTCAGAATTTCAGACGATATAAAACATATTGTGGTTTATAATTAAGTTCTTAATAGTGATCCTATCCTGCATCATAATTTACATAATATCTACTTCTGTTTTGTGTATTAAAATGACTACTTTTTTTGTTAATTTCTTTCTGTAAATGATGATGATGATAAAGTTCAGTAAATGTAAGTAAGAACATAAGAATGAAGGTAACTGCAAAAGACTTATTGGCCCATACGAGGCAGCTCCTCGTATGGAGCTGCCTTTGATAAGTAATTACCAAAGAAGGCACCAAGCCGGGAAGGCTGTGTAGCACAATCAAATAAGTCAACTGCTCCTGAAGAGGACGGCATTACTTACAGTTTACTGAGATTAGTCTCACAAGTACCAGGTAATCCACTTTTAGTGTTGTACAGAATGAGTTTAAGTGAAGGAGTATTACCTGATGATTGGACAGTGTCATTGTTCCCATCCCCAAAGCACACTCAGATAATTATAGACCCATATCTCTAACATAATTTTGTCTATTAGCACAGTTTTCGGCGTGAATGCATTTTGGTTCTACAAGGTAGCCAACTCCATCAAAATATTAAATATGTACCCAACTCAATTAACGATTAATCAACCAATTACTCCATGGGATAACTTGGATCTAGCAGTTGATTTTGTAAATGCACCCAAGAAAGATAATGTACACTCTACATTATTAAAACAGTTAACACTGTGAAGCATCACTGAAAGTACTCAGAGTATGGGTAACGATGTGTATCAGTGCTATACCGACGGTTCTGTAGAAGAAGGTGGACGATGTACCGGATGTGCATGTAATATATTTGAACAATCTTCTCTCGTACATACATGAATGAAGCGCGTCAATGATTGGGCAAGTACAACTCAAACCGAACTTGCAGGCATATACCTTGCCACTGAATTTTTAAAACACAAAGGCAGTCGACTTATATACTGTGATTCGCAGAGTGCACTCCTGGTATTGAACGCACATAGTAGTGACACCCAGAAAATAGTCAGTGATATTCGAATGAATATTTTAGCTGCCAAAGAAAAGAGATTTGAAATTAAATTCCTATGGATACCATCACATGTTGGCATCTCAAGGCATGACACTGTTGATATGCTTGCAAAGACAGCCTGTAGAAAACCAGTAGTAGAAATTTATATGGGTGTTTCATTAGCAGTGACAAAGAGAATACTTAAGCAAACATCTAATGAAAATCTCACCGACCTAACAAATTCACAAAAGACCTGAAAATTGTAGCATTAAATATTATGATAGATATCGTGCGGAGACATTCACATACAGGATTAATGGAACAAGAACCCAGCAATGTGATGTTATAGTGGCCATAATACGCTTGGGATATAGACGTATCTGGCAGCTTTCTCAAAACCCAAATGTCGAGTACACAATGTGTCAACTTTGTGAAAGAGAAAATATGCACTCCCTTGAACATTATATTGTAGAATGTCCCATACTGACTGACTTTCGCCCTCCTGGGCTAAGGTATGCTGAACTGTGTAATTACTATTTGAGTACTGGAACACTTGATGATATATTGAACTTGTACCCTAGATTGACCATGTAACGTATCAATTATACAATGTATGTATGTGATGTAACTCTATAACCTGAGCTTGTGAAAGCACCTTAATCACCTTCAGTGATTAAGTGCTTAATTGCACACTAGTTTCTCTATCAGTTATCTCACCTTGTCAGAGTAAAAGAGACAAATATATGTGTATGTATGTGTGTATATATGTATGTATATATATGTATATGTACGCATACGTCTGTGTGTGTATATGTATGTGTATAAAGTATATGTGGAAGCTGGTCAGAATTCAATTTCACCTTTGTAAATGCACGTTAATGACACTGTAAAAGACACATCGAACACTTTATGTTGGGCATACGTAAATCTGTGTATTTATGTATTTACGTATGTAGCTTAGCCTAGCATTTTAAAAACACTACAATCACCTTATGTGGTTGATTGTTCAATAAATCCCTAAACTATATGTTTAACAAATCTCTAACCCTATCAATGGAGTTAGTTAGTTTAGTTCTTATATTATGCACCCTATACCCATCTTGTGGGCGGTAGTGGAAAGGGTTAGAGTCCATGGCGGACTGAAGAAAATGTATATATGCTGGTTAGCATTGTTAATGTGTGGCCACGTCTGTGGTAGAAAATAATACAAAAAATCAAATAAAGGTATTATTGAAACTTTATAGGAAAACATTAAATCCTAAATATATCTTTAATATTATACTTGAAATATTGTATACTTTGCTCTCTCCATCGTACTTCTGCACCTGCTGGCAAGTGGTTCGGTGCAGTGTGCAGGTGATGTTCATTACTGGGTGAGCTGGCAGGTGGTGCTCACCTGCCAGCTCACCCAACGAAAATTTGGTTTTTAATACACTTACACATTTATTGGGTCTTTCCTTCACCTTCATTCAAGCACTAGGGTATTACAGTAAGTGTTTTAATTATAATTTAATTATTTATTGTTTTATTATTTATTATTATATTGTTTTATTATTTATTATTATATTGTTTTAATAATTTAATTATTAACAACAAGGTGAGGATTGCTGTAACATAGCCAACACCCTAATTAATTCAAAGATCAGTGTCAATGTTCAAATCAAATCGGCTATTAGGATAGATAAAAACAATCCCCGTAACAGGACAATGCTCATCAAACTTGCAAATCCCTCTGCGAAGTTTGACCTCATACAAACAGCTGCTCAGCAAAAAACCAACCTCTATATAAATGAGTGTCTTACAAAGCAGCGCGGATCCCTCCTCTACAGGCTGCGCCAAATTCGCAAACAAAACCCTGGTCTTATCAAGCAGTGCTACACAAGGAATGGTACGATTTTTGCGAAGAAAGAAGCTACAGGAAAAAGATATGAAATAAAATGTGACCAACAACTCCTGGCCTTCTTAAGTGATTGTGGTATATCGGAAAACCTGAACCCGACCAATGCCAGTACTTAAAATAACTCTTTCAGTGCCTGAGCCTAACCTAACTTAATCTAACTTTGTCTAAGGTGCTGTCTCTGCCTTACCATTTACCTGATGTTCTCCTATTCATATAATTTCCTAAATAATCCATCAAGTCTCCATGCACTTATGCAAGCATCTACCTCAGTTTCATTGTAAAATTTTACTCTTAAATCTAATCTTACCCTATTCCATTTATATTTTATATTTATTTGTATTGATCTATGTCATTTATTGAAATCAATTATTGATCTCATTTTTGTTCTTTTAATTAAGTTCATACTAATTATAAGTTAAAACTAAGCTTAATAAAATTTATTATCTTTAAGATTATTTTACTTTACAATTATCATTTGTCAAATTTTTTTATATATTCATCTTGACAGTCTCTACTGATTTTTTGTTCTCTCCGCCAAACTTGTGTATCCTCCATGGCTATCTAGTGACCTTAATTCTACCTCTAATTGTTTCACTTCCTTGTTTGCTTGCATTTATTGTTGTGTCTTGCCATAATTATTCTCTAATTTAGCAGACTCAATACTTTGTACGCTCTTATTGTATTGTTATATTATTATATTGTGTTTTGCTATAATTACTTCCTATTTTACAGCAGATTTGTTTTTCATCTGTTCATGTAATTGCTTATCTTATTGCATTGTGACATTCTTTTCTATATTGATATATATTTTCTGTCTATTGTTACTTACAGTGTACCTGAGAGTACCTGTAAGCAATCTACCTCATTTTTCATTTTTGCTCAATTTTTTTTGTATTGCTTAGTCTTGTTTATATTTTTGTTTTGTATATCTATATCTTGTGTTTTGTATAGTCCATGTTTATATGTTTTTTTCTTTAATCTCATTCATTACCTAGGTTTCCTAGCCTAGCCATACTCCCTTACTCCATTGTACCCCTGTAAGCCCCTTTTGTGTTTGTTTGGTACAGTATTGTGTACATTTATTTCTTTTTGTTTTTCTTGTTTTTCCTGCAATCAGCTTTTTTTATGCAGTCAAGTATAGACCCAGAACTTAACCTCTATCCACTATCTATGACAATAATCACTTTAATGATCTAAATTGCAGATATTTTGCAGCACATGATGTAAACAATGTATTAACTCATAGTCACAATATCTCTGTAATCAATTTGAACGTTAGATCCCTAGGTAAACACTTCGATGATGTTAGTGCCTTGATTGAAGCTATTGACAACAAATTCTCTTTTATTATACTTACTGAAACATGGTTGAAAGATGATACTACTCAACTCTTTAACATGCCTAACTACTCAGCAATCCACAACTGTCGTCAACTTCAGAGAGGTGG
Source organism: Procambarus clarkii (assembly GCF_040958095.1). Taxonomy (NCBI): domain Eukaryota; kingdom Metazoa; phylum Arthropoda; class Malacostraca; order Decapoda; family Cambaridae; genus Procambarus; species Procambarus clarkii. The sequence continues at coordinate 1,214,638 of NC_091209.1, forward strand.
TGGCACTGCTCTTTACTACCACCAAGAACTAACATGCTTAAAAGAAATTAGAACTAGAGACTGCTATGGGGAGTATATCTTCGCCAGCTTCAGAGTCAAGGGTGCCGAGTCTATCCTGTCTGTGGGTGCAGTTTATAGAATTCCTAACACTGATGTGTCCGAATTCAACTCAAACCTTAGAAATCTAATACTTGATAACAGACTGAACAAAAACCACCTAATTATCGCAGGGGACTTTAATATTGACCTCTGCGAGCCAGAACACCCTACTGCTGTTAGCTTCCTCAACTATATGAATTCCTGCTTCCTCATACCCTTAATCACTAGACCTACTAGAATCACTGATAGCACTGCCACGACTCTAGATCACATCTGGACAAATATAACCTCTCCGCTTACTTCAGGTATAATCACCGATAGCACTACAGACCATTACCCCACATTTCTCTTAACTAACATTAGCAAACCACCTCTTGAGTCAAGAGAGATACGTTTTAGACTACACAATGAAACTGCTATAGACAATTTTATAACTGCTACTGATAATGTCAACTGGGAGTCCGAGTTAGGTAACATAGAGGACATCAACCTAGCAGTTCAATCTTTTCTTCAAAAAACTCTTAGCCTTTATAATACCCACTGTCCTATGCTTACAAAACAAGTCACAACCAAAAGGCTTAACAATCCCTGGCTTACAAAGGGAATACTTAAATCAATTAATAAAAAACATGACCTTGAGAAAAAGCATAGGTTAGGAATTGTCTCCAAAGAATTCTCCAAGAATTACTCATTATTGCTATCTAAGATAATTAGACGAGCCAAAACTAAATACTACGAAGATAAATTTACCCAAATAAAGAGCAACATTAAACAAACATGGAGAACAATTTCACAAATATTGGGATCAAAGAAGTCTTTAAATAACAAACCGACTCTCCTGTCTAATAACGATGGTCAGCTTTCAGCCTCTGATTCTGCTATTGAGTTCAATAGGTTCTTCTCTTCCATTGGTTCATCCCTTGCTAATGATATTCCATCTTCCAGTACTGACATTAAGGACTATCTTACAGGGAACTATCCCCAGTCTCTGTACCTAAAGCCTATTAATTCCATTGACGTCAATGAGATAATCCTTTCCCTTAAAACCAAGTCTGGTGCCCTTGAGGAGATACCAACTTTAATCTACAAAAAAGCCTCCAGATCTTTAGCCCCTGCTATTGCTTTGCTCTTCAACAAGTCACTTGAACTCCAAACCTTTCCAGATATTCTAAAAAAAGCGAGAGTAACGCCTGTCCACAAATGTGGTGATCTCACAGATGTTAACAACTACAGACCTATATCAATCCTGCCAAACTTGTCAAAAATTTTTGAAAAACTAATCTATAAGCAGCTTTACTCATATCTAGCCAAACTCAATATTAGCCCTTGCCAATATGGCTTCAGGCCCAAAAAAAGCACTAACGATGCACTTATTAGTATGCTTAACTCGATTCATACAGCTCTTGATAAAAATGAGTTCCCTGTTGGGTTATTTGTGGACCTGCGTAAAGCTTTCGATACTGTCAACCACCAAAACCTTCTTCTTAAATTACATCATTATGGTGTCAGAGGACACTCCCTACAATACCTCAAATCCTACCTTACTGATAGGCTCCAATGTGTTTCTGTGAATAATACAATTTCTCCCACCCTACCCATCAACATTGGTGTTCCCCAGGGCAGCATACTTGGCCCTCTCCTCTTTCTCATCTACATTAATGACCTTCCAAATGCCTCCCAACACCTCAAACCAATCCTATTTGCTGACGACACAACCTTCATTTACTCCAGTCCTGATCCCCTTGCTCTAAATGCCACAGTAAATACTGAGCTAAATAAAGTCCATCTGTGGCTAACTGCCATATACATTACTTACGTAATGCTAGGACGATTTGGGTAGTTTGGGCCTGATTTGGGCCGACTTGGGTAATTCTATGGACCGCAACATACGGCCAACACCGCGGCCGGTTCATAGAATTACCCAAATCGACCCAAATCAGCCCAAAACTACACAAATCGTCCTAGCACTACGTAAGTAATGAAGAAATATGGCATATTTACTTACTATAATGTTGGTGCTACACATAGAACATGATCAAACCTATTTTTACTCTGAAATAATCTAATTTCATAACGAAATTAGACGTAAATATGTGAGAGGTGACGCCATAGGAAGTCGACGGTCCAAGCGACAATTGTGTGGAGCGACTTATCCAAGAAATATGGTCGCCAGGAGAGTGTTTGCTGCCATATCAGCCTCCTGTACACAGTGATCCAGTCCTTTTCGTTCATTGAACACCGAACCCTACACGCCCTCTGATAAATTGCTTAATTAACAAATATTCACAAATAAAGATTATATTTGTATATGTTATCAGAAAGGCAGATATAAAATAGTTTTTGTGAATCCATCACAGAGATTATACCTTATTAGAGAGGAAAAATATTCATACTTTAAACAAGGCTTCATGGCCGACGCTCTCCTTACCGATATGGGAACTATGACCTTCCGAAGATCAATGTTAATTTAATCTAGATATTGTAATAAACGAAGTTTTCTATGTCATCATAAAGACATAAATATAAGCTGCATGTTAATACTTTGGCATAAATATAACTGAATTGAAAGTTAAGATATATGCCTTTTTATAGTTACTTGATGGCTCGCTCAGGGAGTGTGAAGGCCTCCACACAAGCCAATCAATTTTATAATTACTTTGCATATATGCAAAGTAACGCCATAGGTCTTTATGTCAGAATAAAGCCATGTAGACGATAATGTAACTACATTTCAAGGAAAACATATCTTAATATAATTATTAAATGAAAGCAAAGTTATGGTTAAATAAATAGCCAATACCACACAATCGCCGGTGTCCGGACACATGAATAGTCTCATTAGGTGAAAGGAAATGTACCCAACCATTTCCATTTACCCAACCAGTTTGTGCACCCTATACTCATCCTCTGTGCGGTAATTTATTGTGCATCCCATACTCATCTTGTTACCAGTAGTTTGTGCAACCCATACTCATCCTGTGACCCGTAATTTATTGTGCATCCCATACTCATCCTGTTACCGGTAGTTTGTGCAGCCCATACCCATCCTGTGACCTGTAATTTATTGTGCAATCCATACTTATCCTGTGACCTGTAGTTTATTGTGCAGCTAATACTCATTCTGTGAGTCATAGGACATTGCGCAACCCTTTCTCATCGTGTGAATCTTTGTTTACTTTGCTCTCCATATTCATCCTCTGCGCGATAGTTTCTTGTGCAACCCATACCCATGATGTGAGTGGTAGTTTATTGTGTACCCTATATTCATCCTGTGAGTATAGGGTACACAATTCTTGTTTGGATTCTTGTAATGTTAGTTGTCTATTTGTAGTCACAGTATTTGTGCGCCCCTTGAGGGACTTGAATTAGAGGGGGGTTGAAATAGCCTAAGCTACTCTATCCCTTCGAGATGTATTTATTGCTTATCTCAATAAACATACTTGAACTTGAACTTGGGTACACAATGAGTTCATTTGTACTCCATACTCATCATCAAGAAGTGTATTTTACCAGCATTGTAATATAAATTAAGAATAAAAGCTTAACTGGATTACGGACCCATAATCAAAATAAGAGTCATCACTAATTATCATGACAAATTGTCTAGGCTACACTTCCGCCTTCGACAAGCTGCCGCCGGATGTGGGTATAGTTTATTGTACACCCCCAGTCCTGGAAGGGCGGGCATTGGGATGTGGACATGTGTACCATTATCCCCCCCCCCCCCCCCCCCCACACACACACTCCTCTCCTGTTAATAATAATACTAATAATAATAAAAATTAAAAATAATAACGTTAATAAATATTATAATTAAAACACTTACTGTAATACCCTAGTGCTTGAATGAAGGTGAAGGAAAGACCCAATAAATGTGTAAGTGTATTAAAAACCAAATTTTCGTTGGGTGAGCTGGCAGGTGAGCACCACCTGCCAGCTCACCCAGTAATGAACATCACCTGCACACTGCACCGAACCACTTGCCAGCAGGTGCAGAAGTACGATGGAAAGAGCAAAGTATACAATATTTCAAGTATAATATTAAAGATATATTTAGGATTTAATGTTTTCGTATAAAGTTTCAATAATACCTTTATTTGATTTTTTGTATTATTTTCTACCACAGACGTGGCCACACATTAACAATGCTAACCAGCATATATACATTTTCTTCAGTCCGCCATGGACTCTAACCCTTTCCACTACCGCCCACAAGATGGGTATAGGGTGCATAATATAAGAACTAAACTAACTAACTCCATTGATAGGGTTAGAGATTTGTTAAACATATAGTTCAGGGATTTATTGAACAATCAACCACATAAGGTGATTGTAGTGTTTTTAAAATGCTAGGCTAAGCTACATACGTAAATACATAAATACACAGATTTACGTATGCCCTACATAAAGTGTTCGATGTGTCTTTTACATAGTGTCATTAACGTGCATTTACATAGGTGAAATTGAATTCTGACCAGCTTCCACATATACTTTATACACATATACACACACAGACGTATGCGTACATATACATATATATACATACATATATGCACACACACATACACATATATTTGTCTCTTTTACTCTGACAAGGTGAGATAACTGATAGAGAAACTAGTGTGCAATTAAGCACTTAATCACTGAAGGTGATTAAGGTGCTTTCACAAGCTCAGGTTATAGAGTTACATCACATACATTCATTGTATAATTGATACGTTACATGGTCAATCTAGGGTACAAGTTCAATATATCATCAAGTGTTCCAGTACTCAAATAGTAATTACACAGTTCAGCATACCTTAGCCCAGGAGGGCGAAAGTCAGTCAGTATGGGACATTCTACAATATAATGTTCAAGGGAGTGCATATTTTCTCTTTCACAAAGTTGACACATTGTGTACTCGACATTTGGGTTTTGAGAAAGCTGCCAGATACGTCTATATCCCAAGCGTATTATGGCCACTATAACATCACATTGCTGGGTTCTTGTTCCATTAATCCTGTATGTGAATGTCTCCGCACGATATCTATCATAATATTTAATGCTACAATTTTCAGGTCTTTGTGAATTTGTTAGGTCGGTGAGATTTTCATTAGATGTTTGCTTAAGTATTCTCTTTGTCACTGCTAATGAAACACCCATATAAATTTCTACTACTGGTTTTCTACAGGCTGTCTTTGCAAGCATATCAACAGTGTCATGCCTTGAGATGCCAACATGTGATGGTATCCATAGGAATTTAATTTCAAATCTCTTTTCTTTGGCAGCTAAAATATTCATTCGAATATCATGACTATTTTCTGGGTGTCACTACTATGTGCGTTCAATACCAGGAGTGCACTCTGCGAATCACAGTATATAAGTCGACTGCCTTTGTGTTTTAAAAATTCAGTGGCAAGTTATATGCCTGCAAGTTCGGTTTGAGTTGTACTTGCCCAATCATTGACGCGCTTCATTCATGTATGTACGAGAGAAGATTGTTCAAATATATTACATGCACATCCGGTACATCGTCCACCTTCTTCTACAGAACCGTCGGTATAGCACTGATACACATCGTTACCCATACTCTGAGTACTTTCAGTGATGCTTCACAGTGTTAACTGTTTTAATAATGTAGAGTGTACATTATCTTTCTTGGGTGCATTTACAAAATCAACTGCTAGATCCAAGTTATCCCATGGAGTAATTGGTTGATTAATCGTTAATTGAGTTGGGTACATATTTAATATTTTGATGGAGTTGGCTACCTTGTAGAACCAAAATGCATAATCAGATTTCGCTCTTCTACGGACCTCAGGTGAGTGTAGCATATTAGAAAGTTTAGCTTGAAACTTCTTGTATTGCCGAGATCTACTCAATGCCTTCACGCCGAAAACTGTGCTAATAGACAAAATTATGTTAGAGATATGGGTCTATAATTATCTGAGTGTGCTTTGGGGATGGGAACAATGACACTGTCCAATCATCAGGTAATACTCCTTCACTAAAACTCATTCTGTACAACACTAAAAGTGGATTACCTGGTACTTGTGAGACTAATCTCAGTAAACTGTAAGTAATACCGTCCTCTTCAGGAGCAGTAGACTTATTTTATTGTGCTACACAGCCTTCCCGGCTTGGTGCCTTCTTTGGTAATTACTTATCAAAGGCAACTCCATACGAGGAGCTGCCTCGTATGGGCCAGTAAGTCTTTTGCAGTTACCTTCATTCTTATGTTCTTACTTACATTTATTGAACTTTATCATCATCATCATTTACAGAAATAAATTAACATAAAAAGTAGTCATTTTAATACACAAAACAGAAGTAGATATTATGTAAATTATGATGCAGGATAGGATCACTATTAAGAACTTAATTATAAACCACAATATGTTTTATATCGTCAGAAATTCGGAAACATACCATATATTTTCAAATATTTACAATTAAAGTATTTATTTAGGAAATAAGTATTTTAGTTACCCTAGTTAGCTCTGAGAACACACATTCTTGCAGCAAGAATTTCTTCCCACTAATCTGAGAGATGCTAATGAGACCAGTCTCGACCCACTGGACAGGTCATGAACAACAATCAACTACAGCACCATCTATGTCAGAAATTATTCAAAATATTCTTGATATCATTCAAATTGTCAATACGAGAACAGAATACATACGTTGAGTGATGTCAAAGGAATCATATTGACTGACCGAGCCCCATTGTAAATATCCGTGGCTTCCTGACCATAAAGGTACCGACGCGGTCGAGGGTAAGAGACCGGATGTACCCATATACCTATGAGGCCATCAAAAATAGTGAGTCACGCCAAACAAAAAGAAGTACTGGTAAACAGGTCAGACACAACCAGTACTATGATGATGCTAAACTGAAAGAGCTTAAATCAATTGCTAGACAGACAGGTAAAGCATATAAGAGCCTTAGAACTCATCAAATGTTAAAACTGTTTCAGGCCGCGCTTGCAGCGGCAAGGGAGAGAATGACTGAACTGAGACAAAATGAATGGGAGGGTTTTGTTAGTGGACTTAACCTGCATACTCCCCTGGGCAAAGCCTGGAAAGGCATAAACAAAATTATTGGTAAAAATAGTAGACAAGTTTCACACCCAAACCCGCTACAGAAAGCCAATCAGTTAATTGCAAAATGGGCTCAGGTTTCCAGCCTTGGAATGCTACCAGCTAGCACTGGGGAGAAATTGCAGGCGAGGTCCACAGACAGAAATTCTCTCATAAATTTCATGTTGAGCAAGCAACATGATGAATGTGATGTTCCATATACAGATTATGAATTGGATGCAGCCCTCTCCAGGGGCAGTAGCACTGCTCCTGGTGAGGACGGTATCACCTATGATATTCCTAGACTCCTTCATCGTGTACCCGGTAACCCATTATTAGAATTGTTTAATGCCAGCTATGTCTCTGGGCAGTTGCCTGTATCATGGACCACCAGTCTTACGGTACCTGTACCAAAGCCTGGCCAACCTGATGCTTTCCGTCCCATCTCACTGACCAATTGCATGTGCAAAACCTTTGAGAGAATGGTGCTTAATAGATTATTGTATAGAGTTAAAGAGCACATGTCACCTGATATCAATGGTTTCACACATGGTAAAAGTGTACACAACTGTATCACAACCTTTCTTACTGTTCATGGAGACACATTTTATAGCACACATTTAATTTGTATCTAGTTCTTTATTGTTAACTTACATAATCAAAGAACCTTGCAACATCTACATTCGAGGAAGGATTCCAGAAGCAGTTAACAACTGCCATTTCTTGTTTCTGGAATTCTTCTTTATGCTGTAGGTAAAGTAGTTAATAGAACTACTGTCTCCTGCTCCTGGGGTTAGTGGTTCGAGACTACTTGTGCCCAGGGTGAATGTGGAGGTCAGTAGTTCGACCTTGGAGGTGGACCTCGATATACACCTAACGAATAGACATGCACAAGCTGCCTGTCCTCAGTGTATATTTTACACACACACACACACACACACACACACACACACACACACACACACACACACACACACACACACACACACACACACACACACACACACACACACACACACGTGAGTGTGTGATTATGCGAGACTGGCTAACATCAGAACAGCCTTCAGGAACCTGTGTAAGGAATCATTCAGAACCTTCTATACCACATATGTAAGACCAATCCTGGAGTATGTGGCCCCAGCATGGAGTCCGTACCTTGTCAAGCACAAGGCGAAGCTTGAAAAAGTTCAGAGATATGGCACTAGGCTAGTCCCAGAACTAAGAGGCATGAGCTACGGAGAAAGGCTGCGAGAAAAGCACCTCACGACAGTAGAAGGCAGAAGAGTATGGGAGACATGATCACTACCTACAAAATTCTCAGAGGAATTGACAAGGTAGATAAAGATAAACTGTTTAACACGGGTGGTACGCAAACAAGGGGACACAGGTGGAAACTGAGTACCCAAATGACCCAGAGGGACGTTAGAAAGAACTTTTTCAGTGTCAAAATAGTTAACATGTAATGCATTAGGCAGTAATGTGGTGGAGGCTGACTCCATACACAGTTTCAAATGTAGATATGATAGAGTCCAGTAGGCTCAGGAATCTGTACATCAGTTGATTGACAGTTGAGAGGCGGGACCAAAGAGCCAGCTCAACCCCCCAAGCACAATTAGGTGAGTACACACACACACTCACTCACTCCCTCTCATAAGGGAGGTGGTGGCCGAGTGGACAGCGCTCTAGACTCGTGGACCTAGGGAGTAAATGTTACTCCTACTGCTATGTAACAAGATTTTGTTGGTACATTTTCATGTAAATTCACAACTCTTCGCGCCGGAAACAAGTCATGAGAGAGCCACACAATAATTTTCGGATCTAACCTTCATTCTTTCTCAATGTGTTGTATACAATGAAATGATTATACATTGCTTTGTTGTGAACATTGTATACAGTACCTCAAGATATACATCCCACAACAGTTAACTAGCTCCCAGATACCTAATTAATTCCCTACTCTCTGTAAATGTTAATGTGATGTCACCGAGCAGTAAATAGGTACCTGGAAATTAGACAGTTGCTACGGGTTGCTTCCTGGTGTGTGTGTACTCACATATTTGTACTCACCTATTTGTGCTTGCGGGGGTTGAGCTTTGGCTCTTTGGTCCCGCCTCTCAACTGTCAATCAACTGGTGTACAGATTCCTGAGCCTACTGGGCTCTATCACATCTACATTTAAAACTGTGTATGGAGTTAGCCTCCACCACATCACTGCCTAATGCATTCCATCCGTTAACTACTCTGACACTGAAAAAGTTCCTTTTAACGTCTCTGTGGCTCATGTGGGTACTCAGTTTCCACCTGTGTCCCCTTGTTCGCGTCCCACCAGTGTTGAATAGTTTATCCTTGTTTACCCGGTCGATTGTTTGTGTGTGTGTGTGTGTGTGTGTGTGTGTGTGTGTGTGTGTGTGTGTGTGTGTGTGTGTGTGTGTGTGTGTGTGTGTGTGTGTGTGTGTGTGTGTGTGTGTGTGTGTGTATGTGTGTGTGTGCGTGTGTGCGAGAGAAAAAAAAATAGTTAGTCAGTAATAGTTGATTGACAGTTGAGAGGCGGGCCGAATGAGCAGAGCTCAACCCGCGCCTGCACAACTAGGTGAATACTCTCTCACTCTCTCTCTCTCTCTGTCTGTCTCTCTCTCTGTCTGTCTGTCTCTCTCTCTCTCTCTTTCTCTCTCTCTCACCACTCACATATGTGTTGTATGTGGATGCTGAAGTTCAGTCTCTTGTCTATGTATAGGTCAAGGAACTTTCCATAATCATTATTGCTAATGTTAACATTGTGTATCTAAAGTTGAATTTGGTTTCAGGATTTACTTTCGAACAAAAATAGTAGTCGGTCTTTTTTATGTTTGATGTGAGTTTGTTTGTTTACATCCATGAGTGGACTTTTTAAATCTATTATTTTCATTATTATATAGTGCGTTTGGGTTGGGGTCTGAATAGAGGAAGGTAGCATCGTCAGCACTTATGTTTACACTTATTGGAAGTATCTAAGTATCAACTAAAGTATCTTCACACTTGACTTAAACTTTAGTAGCTATTTTCTGGACCATTCCTCAAGTTTCGGAGGTCAACGAAGATGGAATTCACATGAAATGGCTTATGTTACCATCACTAATAATGTTGTGTTTTCTGTCTAGCTTCAGACACGGTCATGTTACAATTGTGTCTTAGAGAGTTGCGCGCAATTAAGCATGATAGAAATCACTTACAATTAATGCAGGATGGTAGAAAATCACTTACAATTAATGCATCAAGTTTGGAGACTTGAATTGAAATTGAAATTGAAATAAGTTTATTGAGGTAAAATACACACAAATGGATGAGGTAGCTCAAGCTATTCTCACCCCGTTCAGTACATCGTGTTAATACATACATAGACACACACACTTGTACACATTTTAGTGTAACAAGCAAGGCAAATAGTTCTGTCTGATGGGTAGAGGCAACTGCACTTGCAGCTGCACCCGTGTGGCGGTGTAGGAAACCATCAATGTATATGATTTGAGAGAGAGAGAGAGAGAGAGAATGATCTGTGGACAGAGCATCAATATGGCGTAAGGTATTGGGCTTTGCCTCAAGATGAAGCATAATAAAGAACCCGAATATCAGGAGAAAAAATTACATTAAAAACTGTCCACATGATACATATATATAATCACGTTTTAAACATTTTATTTGTATTATTTGCATATATATATATATATATATATATATATATATATATATATATATATATATATATATATAATTAGGAAGTAATGTTTATCTGGGTAAGTTGTCAGCTTTTATGAACTAATAGCTAGTGCGGCTTGTATATGGGGTACATCCGGTCTCTTACCCTCGACTGCGGTGGTAACTTTATGGTCAGGAAGCCACAAATATTTACAGTTCAAGTTCAAGTATGTTTATTGAGACAAGAAAAAAATACATCTCAAAGGGATAGAGTAACTTAGGCTATTTCTACCCCCTCTACTTCAAGTCCCTCAAGGGGCGCACAAATTCAGTAAGTACAAATAGACAATTAACATTACAAGAATCCCATTTAACATTGCAGGTTAATATAGTAAGTACAGCATACAATTGTTACACTCTTGGGGCAAAATTTTTGTAGCTCCTAAGTATACTGTCTATTATACCATTATCACACATACAAACAATTTGATGTGGTACATTACTTATTTCCTTATTTCTATAGTTATCAATAAGTTGACACTCTAATACATAATGTTCTAAGGTGTGGGCGTGCGGCATACTACATAATTTACACTCCTTATCTTTTTCACTGACATCAACTCCGTATTGCCAGATATATTTGTATCCTAATCTTAATCTCATGTAAATTGAATCCTTCCAAGTTGACTTTCCTTTATCATAGGTGAAGGACGAGTTTGTATTTATTACTGAATAATTCTTAAGTGTGTTACTACTATCCACTATTGCCATTCTTTTTATCATTTCTTCATTTTCATTTCTTCTTATTAATATTATATATACATGTACACATAATCATACATACATGTACATATATATACATATGCGGTAAATCCAGAGAAATTAAATATGGATTTTTCCGCATACAAATGATTATTGTTTCGTGATCGTCAATTGCATATATACATATACATACATATACATTCACATACATATTCAATCACCCACACAAACACACACATCAATAATCTTTGTATCACAAGTGATTCAACAAGAGGCTCACAAGTCACTATACTAGGCACTTTACATCTATGGTGAGTCGTCCAATTACTAGTCTTGCTCTACACCCACCCAACTGGGCGGCAGCTTTACAGTCATGTGCTCCACACCCACCCAACTGGGCGGCAGCTTAACAGTCATGTGCTCCACACCCACCCAACTGGGCGGCAGCTTAACAGTCATGTGCTCCACACCCACCCAACTGGGCGGCAGCTTAACAGTCATGTGCTCCACACCCACCCAACTGGGCGGCAGCTTTACAGTCATGTGCTCCAAACCCACCCAACTGGGCGGCAGCTTAACAGTCATGTGCTCCACACCCACCCAACTGGGCGGTAGCTTAACAGTCATGTGCTCCACACCCACCCAACTGGGCGGCAGCTTAACAGTCATGTGCTCCACACCCACCCAACTGGGCGGCAGCTTTATAGTCATGTGCTCCACACCCACCCAACTGGGCGGCAGCTTAACAGTCATGTGCTCCACACCCACCCAACTGGGCGGCAGCTTTACAGTCATGCGCTCCACACCCACCCAACTGGGCGGCAGCTTAACAGTCATGTGCTCCACACCCACCCAACTGGGCGGCAGCTTAACAGTCATGTGCTCCACACCCACCCAAATGGGCGGCAGCTTTACAGTCATGTGCTCCACACCCACCCAACTGGGCGGCAGCTTAAGTCATGTGCTCCACACCCACCCAACTGGGCGGCAGCTTTACAGTCATGTGCTCCACACCCAACCAACTGGGTGGTAGCTTAAGTCATGTGCTCCACACCCACCCAACTGGGCGGCAGCTTTACAGTCATGTGCTCCACACCCAACCAACTGGGCGGCAGCTTAACAGTCATGTGCTCCACACCCACCCAACTGGGCGACGGCTTTACAATCATTTGCATGAATTACTTACAGTAAGGAAATTTTAGATACTTCGCTAAGATTTCGGGCAGCACATCATTATAAATGAAGTACTTACACTTTTCTTGGACACCAATGATGGTGTTATCTCTGAATTCCGCGATTTTTTTTAAATTCCAGTACCGTATATAATGACGCAAAGTATGCGAATAGTTCTGCAATAGTGATCCTATCCTGCGTCATAATTTACATACATATCTACTTCTGTTTTGTGTATTAAAATTACTACATTTTTATGTTAATTTATTTCTGTAAATGATGATGATGATAAATTTCAATAAATGTAAGTAAGAACATAAGAACGGAAACTTGTCGCGTAAATGGAAATCGTTGGGTACATTTCCTTTCACCTACCTTATGCGAATATTCATGTGTCCGGACACTGGCGATGGTGTGGTATTGCCTATTTATTTGACCATATCTTTGCTTTCATTTAAGATATGTTTTCCTTGAAATGTATTTACATTATCGTCTACATCTGTCTTTATTCTGAAATAAAAACCTTTGACGTTACTTTGCATATATGTACATTAATTAAAAAATTGATTGGCTTGTGTGCAGGCCTTCACACTCCCTGAGCGAGCCATCAAGTAACTATAAAAAGGCATATATCTTCACTTTCACTTCAGTTATATTTATACCAAAGTATTAACATGCAGCTTATATGTCTTTCTGATGACATAAAAAACTTCGTTTTTTACAATATATAGATTCAATTAACATTGATTTTCAAAAGGTCATAGTTCCCATCGAAAGGGAGAGCGTCGGCCAAGAAGCCTTGTTTAAAATATGAATATTTTTCCTCTCTAATAAGGTATAATCTCTGTGATGCATTAACACAAACTATTTTATATCTGCCTTTCTGATAACATATATAAATATAATCTTTATTTGTGAATATTTGTTAATTAAGCAATATATCAGAGAGCGTGTAGGGTTCGGTGTTCTATGAACGAAAAGGACTGGAGTAGTTTAAATAGCGAACGCATACCAACGAATAACGCTAGTATCTATATAACAAATTTATTGTCATGTGGAATTGATTTAACTTCCAGACACTTTTTTTTTAATAAATATTAAATATTTTGTGGCTGTTTATGAAAAATATTATTATAAATACACATTCTACTTGTTAATATTACCAATTAAATTTGCGACAATTTGAGCCATGAAATGCGACGACTGGATCACTGTGTACAGGAGGCTGTTATGGCAGCAAACACTCTCCAGGCGACCATATATCTTGGATAAGTCGCTCCACACAATTGTCGCTTGGACCGTCGACTTCCTATGGCGTCATCTCTCACATATTTACGTCTCATTTCGTTATGAAATTAGATTATTTCAGAGTAAAAATAGGTTTGATCATGTTCTACGTGTAGCACCAACATTATAGTAAGTAAATATACCATATTTCTTCATTACTTACGTAATGCTAGGGCGATTTGGGTAGTTTTGGCCTGATTTGGGCCGACTTGGGTAATTCTATGGACCCCTCTGAAGCTTTATTATCAGGTCCGACTGCTCTCGGATTATAGACTTTTGGTCGTCATGTATTTGAGTCAATAATCTGAGCCATGGATTATCAGCGTGACGCTTAAAGTCAGTACATTGGAAGGCAGCTCGTTTAAGTTGCTCCATATGGTTACATAACTGTTGTAAGGCTCGAGTCAGTGACGACGCTTCAATCAGCTGGGAAGGTTTGTTATTGTTGACGCAGGGAGGGTCGGTACTCCCCCCGGTAGCCCCTAAGGGGGAGACAGCCGCATTATTCCTGTTGCTAGCTTGGCTGGTTGGGTTCATCCTGATAGGTGTGCTATCATTCTTTACGGCCTTGCCGAGCTTAGAATTGTTTGGCATGGTAGCAGCAGAGATGTATGCAGCAGATGGGGTAGACTCGTTGATATGGCAGCAGCAAACGTCAGGTTAGCTTTCTCCAGGGAGCAACACTAATGAGGTCGAGATGAGCTAGTAGGTTAGGTTTTGTCGAATATTTCGGTCACATTTAGGTCACTGGGTACTTAGCTGCCTTCTGGGGTTGTTACATCATGTTAGGGATGTTGTCGGCTCAAGGAGCAGCTGATAAAGTTGGAGGGGCAGCAGGGTCGTCAGGAGCGGATGAGCGTTCGAGCTCGATGGAGAGAGTGGAGGGGTAACTTGCCCTGGAAAATGGAGAGAGTGGAGGGGTAACTTGCCCAAAACGCGAAAGTGTTTGGGGAGATAAACTTTCGTTCAATACTATTATGCAAGAGGAGCCACACATCTATGGTTCATTCAATAAAATCAGCAGACTTCTAGATGTTACTACTGCTCGGCGTACCCCTACTCAAATCTCTGAATATGTTAGACATTAAGTCACTGCACATTCTCCCATGTGTATTATACATATATAAACGCTAAACTATAATGCCAATCCTGATCTCAAAAGCTTCATAGAAGGTTGTAACAGAACCCATGAGCACCACACCAGAAATAAATACAGTTTTGATATTCCTAGAGTACGACTTAATCAAACTAGAAATGCTTTACAAATCAAGGGGCCCAGAATGTGGAATGACCTTCCCAACCATGTTAAAGACTGTACCTCTCTCAACCAGTTTAAGTTAAAAACGAAGCTATATACCTAATAAATTCCCTGTAACCTACCTTACCCTTCTATTGTCAACCAATGTCTGTTTTTCTTTAAAGAGCGCTGTTTGTCGACATAATTGTATTTGTGCTGCTTTTTCATCTATGTTTTCATTCTACTCATTATGCTCAATTAGTATTAAGCTTGTCATTTAAGTTTATCATGCCCGAAACGCTTTGCGTAATAGTGGCTTTAGGCATTGTATGTACTAGCTCTACCTATAAGTCAACCAATCCTTGTAAAAAAATTTTGTATGTATGTACCTTACCTAAATAAAATTGTATTGTATTGTATTGTATTATTATTATTATTATTATTCAAGCAATTACGTACTCTTCAAAAACGTGTAAGGAGATTGTCTACCCATGCCTTCAACTTCTTCACAAACATCAATTGAACGGTTATGACACCTCTATCCACAACCCGTTCTCGCAAATTCGTAAAGTCAATATTGACTTATTAACTACGTGCATAGGTGATATACTAAACATAATAGATACCCTTAAAAAGATTCATAGAAAACACCGACCTTACCTAACCTTGTTAGTATCTTAAGATATGTATCTTATTGCTTCGTAATTACAATTATTACTTAACCTATACCTATTATAGGTTAGGTAATAATTGTAATTACGAAGCAATAAGATGCTTATCTTAAGATACTAACAAGGTTAGGTAAGGTCGGTGTTTTCTATGAATCTTTTTAAGGGTATCTATTATGTTAAGTATGTCACCTATGCACATATTTAATAAGTCAATATTGACTTATTAAATTTGCGAGAACGGGTTGCTATCCAATGGGTCCCATCACATGGTATTCTCTATAATGAACTTGTAGACCAACTAGCCAAAGCGATGCACAACACGCCTCATATTACCCGTCATACAATTCCCCATGTTGCACGTAAAGGAGCCTTCAAAGATACTATCTCCCAGGATTTTGCAACAGACTGGAAAACGTTATGCTCACCTTTGCATTATGGGTCCATTAAAAAGAAATGGGAAACTTGGAAACATGTCCGATATAAAAGCAGAGAAATTTATGTAACGATGACCAGATTAAGGCTGGGACACACCAAACTAGCAGCACACAGCTCTAAGTACAGAACAGACATCAATGAACTCTGTATTCACTGTCAGGTGCCTGAAAGAGTTGAACACTATCTCCTGAACTGCTTCCGACATCATAGTGCCAGAGTAAATTTCAAACAAGTCTGTATCGCACTTAAAATACCCTTTACCATCGAGCATATATTAGGAGGTGGTGACCACTCGTTACAAGAAAAATACCAAATAGTCAAAGCACTGGCTAAATATCTCCAGTCGACCAACAAATTGGGTCACACCTAACCCGTACTGCCACATTTATACCTGGCGCCACCAACAGCTAAACACAGAAAACAAATGCCTATCCGCAGCGGGGACTGGTCAAGTCGTATACTGCAATTTCGGATACCGGGCTAGAAACAACTTCGTTCACTGAGAAGTTTGTACATACAAACCATTCCGTTCGTATATGCGCTGGTTTGTGTTCGCTGTTGTTCTTGTCTGAATAAATACATGGCACTTGTTCATATAATTAGCGCTTCCATTATTAGAATTATTTATCCATTATTAGAATAACAAGGTGCAAACCATACCCCTTACAGTTTAAATCTTTTATTTATATACAAGAAGGTACATTGGGTTGCGAGAGTACATAACATATATTAAGAGGTACATTGTAGCAAGATTTGAGATTAAAGGATTTAAGACTAACACGTTTAGAAACAAGGCGCCACCGAAGGAGGCTGTTATTTGTTATGCACCCCATACTCAACCAGTAAGTAGTGGAGCAAAACATAGATTACATGGTCATAAAGTCTTAATCAGACCAATTCAATTCTATTTCTTTCTTTAT
Organism: Procambarus clarkii; assembly: GCF_040958095.1. Classification (NCBI taxonomy): domain Eukaryota; kingdom Metazoa; phylum Arthropoda; class Malacostraca; order Decapoda; family Cambaridae; genus Procambarus; species Procambarus clarkii. The sequence continues at coordinate 1,231,956 of NC_091209.1, forward strand.
TATGCACCCCATAATACCCATCCCGTGGGCGGTGGTGTAAAGGATTACAGAGGCACATAATCGATTCAGGAACTGAACCCTCTAGTTCGTTTAGCTAAGCAAATAACAATTTGTGACGCTAGTTACAAAATTATTAATATTATATATACATGTACACACTCTCATACATACATGTACATATATATATACGTATACATATAGACATACACATACATATCTAATCATCTACACAAATACACACATCAATAATCTTTGTGTCACAGGTGATCAACAAGAGGCTCACAACAGTCACTATACAAGGCACTTTACATCTATGGTGAGTCACACAGTTACTAGTCTTGCTCCACACCCACCCAACTGGGCGGCAGCTTTACAATCATGTGCTCCACACCCACCCATCTGGGCGGCAGCTTTACAGTCATGTGCTCCACACCCACCCAACTGGGTGGCAGCTTTACAGTCATGTGCTCCACACCCACTCAACTGGGCGGCAGCTTTACAGTCATGCATGTGCTCCACACCCACCCAACTGGGCGGCAGCTTTACAGTCATGTGCAGCATTACCTACAATAAGCAAATTTTGGATACTTCGCTAAGATTTCGGGCAGCACATCATTATGAATGAAGTACTTACACATTTCTTGGACACTATTGATGGTGTTATCTCTAAATTCCGCGATTTTTTCACATTCCATTATATAATGACGCAAAGTATGCGAATAGTTCTGCTGACAGAGTTTACATTTAGTCAAATCTACATCAGCAGATGTTACAAACTCCCAGAGGTACTTGTAGCCGAGCCTAAGCCTAGCAGTGGTAACATCTAGAAGTCTGCTAACATTATTGGATGACCCATAGACGTGCGGTTCTTCCTGCATAATAGAATGATGATAGATGGAGTAACTGGTATGAATTTCACTTTGCTTCAAGTCTCCGAAATTTAGTTGATGTTCCTGGGATATTGCTGCCCTCAGGCTGCTCAAAGGCAGTCCAAGTTTGTAATCAATTCCCTCTTTACGAGCAAAAGTCTTGGGCAACTCATCAGTTCTCAGTGGCTATTTTTACATTATCATTTACAACTAACTTAAGTTAAATAACAACCAGTAAACAGACTGCTGTTTTCTAATTCTAGTTCAGGCACTTCCTGGGATAAAACGCGAACATTCCTTGAGGAACTGTGAGGTGCTTATCTGTTTTTCCTCGTAACGGTCCCAAAGCTTCCACAAATGTTCCTGTTTCTCTTCATTGCCCATGCGGCGACTGGACTTTAGCTTTTGATCAGAAACCAGTTGGTAATGCAAGGTTACCAGGGACGCCTCACGGTACAGTAAGGGGATTAAAATATATAAAGCCAAGTTGTCCCTCACTGCCCTTTGATTCAGACGCTGGTGCCATCCTTCTACGTCATTGTTGGTCCTCACCAGTCGTCTAAATGCTTACCAGTTCCCCAATTCCCACACACTGTTGCACAGCCACGTAATTTTTTATGTAATGAGTTAATTGTGTCGTTAAGGGTGGACTGCTAGCCGACTTTTCTAATTCAGCAAACGCCTTACAATTATGTAGTGCATACGTACCACATAAGTACGTGTGTGTTACACACGTACACACACACACACACACACACCTTGTCAAGCACAGGACGAAGCTTGAAAAAGTTTAATGGTATGCCAATAGGCTAGTCCCAGGACTTAGAGGCATGAGTTACGAGGACAGGCTGCGAGAAATGCACCTCATGACAATGGAAGACAGAAGAGTAAGGGGAGACATGATCACTACCTACAAAATTCTCTGAGCAATTGATAGGGTACATAGAGATAAACTGTTTAACACGGGTGGTAGGCGAACAAGGCGACACAGGTGGAAACTTAGTACCCAAATGAGCCACTGGGATGTTAGAAAGAACTTTTTCAGTGTCAGAGTAGTTAATAGATGAAATGCATTAGGCAGTGATGTGGTGGAGGCTGACTCCATACACAGTTTCAAATGCAGATATGATAGAGTCCAGTAGACTCAGGAATCTGTACATCAGTTGATTGCCAGTTGAGAGGGGGACCAAAGAGCCAGAGCTCAACCCCCGCAACCACAACTAGGTGAGTATACACACGCGCACACACACACGTACACACACACACACAGACACAAACATACACACACTAATGCCTCTATTCACCTTGCAGTAAATAGGAACCTGAAAGTCAGGAAGCTGCTAAAGGCTGCATCTTGGGGATGTGTGTGTGTGTGTTAGATAAAAATATGTTGTTTAGATATGATGGAGGAAAAGAGGCCGAGAGTCGGTACATTAGACAACCGACGCTTAGAAAGGTGGGGTCCAAGAGCTAACAGCTAAATCTTGGAAATAATAAATTAAAATATTTAATACACACACATACATGTTTCACATGAATTTGGCTGAGGGCACACTGAGGGCTGGTGGCCCCGTCGACGGGGCAGGAAGTCGGCGGTTGATCAAAGGCCTCCCACATCCTCCACATACCTGAGGATTATTCCGGCTTAATTTTAAACGGAAGTAATGTCTTGGCGTTTACGGCTTCAGCGGGTGGGTGGGTCCGTGGGTTTATTACACTATGAGTGAAAACAATCGCCTGTTCTCTATTTTATATTGCCGCTTGTAGAGCTAGAAGCTGTTGCCTCTTGTGTGCGCTGCACAAGGGGATTAATATCTGGATTAATATCTTTCAATATTTCCAGTATTTTTTAAGGTATCGCTTAAATACCGAAGATACTGCTATTGGACACCGCTTAATTGACAATGTCTCAACAACGCAGGCTGAAGATGTGCGTGGCTCCTGCTACTGCAATGATGCTCATTTGCTTTTCAATGATGCGCCTTAGTTGTCCCCTCTCTAACTTACCGTTCTAAATACCCCTTCTCCATCTCTCGCAAACATTCCCCCTCATACATCTCCCCCCTTTCCTCCTGTCCCCCTGTCCATCTTTGTCCCCCTGTCCCTCACTTTGTCCCCTTGCCCACATTTTCTGTCCTCTGTCCCCGATCCCTTTCCCCCTGTCCCCTGTCCCCTTGTCCCCCTTTCCATCTCTCTGTCCCCCTGTCCCTCTCTATCCCATTGTCCCTCTCTCTGTCCTCCTGTCTCTCTCTGACCACATGTTCCTCTCTCTGTCCCCCTGTCACTCTCTGTCCCCCTGTCCATCTCTGTCCCCCCTGTCCATCTCTCTGTCCCCCTGTACCTCTCTGTCCCCCTGCCCACTCTTTCTGTCCGCTGTCCTTCATCTGTCCCCCTCCCTTTCCTCCAGTCCCCCTATCCATCTTTGTCCCCTTGTCCCTGTCTCTGTTCCCCTGTCCCTATCTCTGCCCCCTGTCCCTCTCTCTGTCCCCCTGTCCGCCCTTTCTGCCCCCCTGTTCCTGTCTTTCTCTGTCTGTCCCTGTCCCTCCCTCTGTCCCCCTGCCCACTCTTTCTATCCCCTGTCTCCCCTCTGTCCCCTCTCTCTTGGTCTCCTGCCCCCCTCTCCTCCCTCTGTCCCTCGGTCCCCCTCTCTGACCCTGTCCCTCTGTCTCTGTCCCTCTGTTCCTGTCCCTCTGTCTCTGTCCCTGTCCCCTTCTCTGTCCCTGTCTCCCTCTCTGTCCCACTGCCCCCCCTCTGTTCCCCCGTCCCTCCTCTGGCCCTGTCCGTCTGTCCCTGTCCCTCTGTCTCTGCCTCCTCGTTTCTGCCATTCTCTGTGTCAGCTTATCTCTCTGTCTCTTTCCTCGCTCTATCTCTGTCATTCTCTCACTGACTTTGCATATCCTTATCTATCCGTCTCTGTGTCTAACATTCTCTCCCTGATTCTGTCTATATCTATTTCTCTGTCTCGGTCTTCATCTCTTTCTCTCTCTTTCTCTCCTCTCTCTCTCCTGACATACATACATACATACATACATTTATTTAACACATGTGGTACACGCACAAGGGGACACAGGTGGAAGCTGAGTACGCAAATGAGCCAGAGAGATTATAGAAAGAACTTTTCAGTGTCAGAGTAGTTAATAAATGGAATGCATTAGGCAGTAATGTGGTGGAGGCTGACTCCATACACAGGTTCAAATGTAGATATGACAGAGCCCAGTAGGCTCAGGAATCTGTACATCAGTTGATTGACGGTTGAGAGGCGGGACCAAAGAGCCAAAGTTCAACCCCCGCAACCACAACTAGGTTAGTACGTACATACATACATACATACATACATACATACATACATACATACATACATACATACATACATACATACATACATACATACATACATTCATACATACATACATACATACATACATACATACATACATACATACATACATACATACATACATACATACATACATACATAAGATATAAAACAGTGGAGGATTCCCAGGTAGAACAATCAACCAGGTTAGCACATACATACATACATGCATACATACATACATACATACATACATACATACATACATACATACATACATACATACATACATACATACATACATACATACATAAGATATAAAACAGTGGAGGATTCCCAGGTAGAACAATCAACCACAATGCCCATTACCCCTTTACCCTGTTGTCCTTAACTACACAACTATACAAGAGTCATTAACACGTGTAATGGCTGATCCCCCATCACGATAGCATGAAGACCAATTGCCTGACCCGCAGTCCGTCTTGCTCCTCAAATAATTTTCGGGTTAACATGAAAACGTCTCTCGAGTTTATCTCTCTAATGTTGTTCTCCCATCTTTCATTTTATCAGCTTAGTTCCTTTATTATGCCCCAATTACTCATCCATTGAGCGGTAGTTAAACTGAACCCAAATTTAAAAAAAGTTCCTTTTGCTAAGCAAGCTACAGTCTTGATAAGTCAGATATATTGTTTGTTAACACATTTCTCAACAATAAACAGTCAGTTTTATCAAGCTAACATATCCTAACACAACGAGTGAGAGTATTAACTGGTCTAATTATTTTATTAGACCAGTATATATTATTAGATTATACTGGTATAATTATATATATATATATATATATATATACAGGCGATGAGTCACAATAACGTGGCTGAAGTATGTTGACTAGACCACACACTAGAAGTTGAAGGGACGACGACGTTTCGGTCCGTCCTGGACCATTCTCAAGTCGATTTTGAGAATGGTATATATATATATATATATATATATATATATATATATATATATATATATATATATATATATATATATATATATATATAGTGCCTGTTCATTACAACTATTTAACACTGGGAAGGGATCAGGATAAGGATTTGGGATGGGATGGGGAGGAATGGTGCCAAACCACTTGGACGGCGGTCTGGGATTGAACGCCTAGGACTGCTACTGTGCATTTAAATTACTAACTTACCTGAGAGTCTATATCCCTACATGTCAATGTTTGTGTATACTGGTAATGTGAGGAACATACAGAAGATAAGGGTAGCTGAACACCACAAAATGCTGATGGACAACTTTATTAAAGTTGCATAATGAAATGTGTAAGTACTTCATTCATAATGATGTGCTGCCCGAAATCTTAGCGAAGTATCCAAAATTTGCTTACTGTAGGTAATGCTGCACATGACTGTAAAGCTGCCGCCCAGTTGGGTGGGTGTGGAGCACATGACTGTAAAGCTGCCGCCCAGTTGGGTGGGTGTGGAGCACATGACTGTAAAACTGCCGCCCAGTTGGGTGGGTGTGGAGCACATGACTGTAAAGCTGCCGCCCAGTTGGGTGGGTGTGGAGCACATGAGTGTAAAACTGCCGCCCAGTTGGGTGGGTGTGGAGCACATGACTGTAAAGCTGCCGCCCAGTTGGGTGGGTGTGGAGCACATGACTGTAAAGCTGCCGCCCAGTTGGGTGGGTTTGCAGCAAGACTAGTAACTGTGTGACTCACTATAGATGTAAAGTGCCTTTTATAGTGTAAAGTGCCTTTTATATTTACTGTTGTGAGCCTCTTGTTGATCACCTGTGACACAAAAGATTATTGATGTGTGTATTTGTGTAGGTGATTAAATATGTATGTGTTTCGGCGTGAATGCATTTTGGTTCTACAAGGTAGCCAACTCCATCAAAATATTAAATATGTACCCAACTCAATTAACGATTAATCAACCAATTACTCCATGGGATAACTTGGATCTAGCAGTTGATTTTGTAAATGCACCCAAGAAAGATAATGTACACTCTACATTATTAAAACAGTTAACACTGTGAAGCATCACTGAAAGTACTCAGAGTATGGGTAACGATGTGTATCAGTGCTATACCGACGGTTCTGTAGAAGAAGGTGGACGATGTACCGGATGTGCATGTAATATATTTGAACAATCTTCTCTCGTACATACATGAATGAAGCGCGTCAATGATTGGGCAAGTACAACTCAAACCGAACTTGCAGGCATATACCTTGCCACTGAATTTTTAAAACACAAAGGCAGTCGACTTATATACTGTGATTCGCAGAGTGCACTCCTGGTATTGAACGCACATAGTAGTGACACCCAGAAAATAGTCAGTGATATTCGAATGAATATTTTAGCTGCCAAAGAAAAGAGATTTGAAATTAAATTCCTATGGATACCATCACATGTTGGCATCTCAAGGCATGACACTGTTGATATGCTTGCAAAGACAGCCTGTAGAAAACCAGTAGTAGAAATTTATATGGGTGTTTCATTAGCAGTGACAAAGAGAATACTTAAGCAAACATCTAATGAAAATCTCACCGACCTAACTAATTCACAAAGACCTGAAAATTGTAGCATTAAATATTATGATAGATATCGTGCGGAGACATTCACATACAGGATTAATGGAACAAGAACCCAGCAATGTGATGTTATAGTGGCCATAATACGCTTGGGATATAGACGTATCTGGCAGCTTTCTCAAAACCCAAATGTCGAGTACACAATGTGTCAACTTTGTGAAAGAGAAAATATGCACTCCCTTGAACATTATATTGTAGAATGTCCCATACTGACTGACTTTCGCCCTCCTGGGCTAAGGTATGCTGAACTGTGTAATTACTATTTGAGTACTGGAACACTTGATGATATATTGAACTTGTACCCTAGATTGACCATGTAACGTATCAATTATACAATGAATGTATGTGATGTAACTCTATAACCTGAGCTTGTGAAAGCACCTTAATCACCTTCAGTGATTAAGTGCTTAATTGCACACTAGTTTCTCTATCAGTTATCTCACCTTGTCAGAGTAAAAGAGACAAATATATGTGTATGTGTGTGTGCATATATGTATGTATATATATGTATATGTACGCATACGTCTGTGTGTGTATATGTGTATAAAGTATATGTGGAAGCTGGTCAGAATTCAATTTCACCTATGTAAATGCACGTTAATGACACTATGTAAAAGACACATCGAACACTTTATGTAGGGCATACGTAAATCTGTGTATTTATGTATTTACGTATGTAGCTTAGCCTAGCATTTTAAAAACACTACAATCACCTTATGTGGTTGATTGTTCAATAAATCCCTGAACTATATGTTTAACAAATCTCTAACCCTATCAATGGAGTTAGTTAGTTTAGTTCTTATATTATGCACCCTATACCCATCTTGTGGGCGGTAGTGGAAAGGGTTAGAGTCCATGGCGGACTGAAGAAAATGTATATATGCTGGTTAGCATTGTTAATGTGTGGCCACGTCTGTGGTAGAAAATAATACAAAAAATCAAATAAAGGTATTATTGAAACTTTATACGAAAACATTAAATCCTAAATATATCTTTAATATTATACTTGAAATATTGTATACTTTGCTCTTTCCATCGTACTTCTGCACCTGCTGGCAAGTGGTTCGGTGCAGTGTGCAGGTGATGTTCATTACTGGGTGAGCTGGCAGGTGGTGCTCACCTGCCAGCTCACCCAACGAAAATTTGGTTTTTAATACACTTACACATTTATTGGGTCTTTCCTTCACCTTCATTCAAGCACTAGGGTATTACAGTAAGTGTTTTAATTATAATATTTATTAACGTTATTATTTTTAATTTTTATTATTATTAGTATTATTATTAACAGGAGAGGAGTGTGTGTGTGGGGGGGGGGGGATAATGGTACACATGTCCACATCCCAATGCCCGCCCTTCCAGGACTGGGGGTGTACAATAAACTATACCCACATCCGGCGGCAGCTTGTCGAAGGCGGAAGTGTAGCCTAGACAATTTGTCATGATAATTAGTGATGACTCTTATTTTGATTATGGGTCCGTAATCCAGTTAAGCTTTTATTCTTAATTTATATTACAATGCTGGTAAAATACACTTCTTGATGATGAGTATGGAGTACAAATGAACTCATTGTGTACCCAAGTTCAAGTTCAAGTATGTTTATTGAGATAAGCAATAAATACATCTCGAAGGGATAGAGTAGCTTAGGCTATTTCAACCCCCCTCTAATTCAAGTCCCTCAAGGGGCGCACAAATACTGTGACTACAAATAGACAACTAACATTACAAGAATCCAAACAAGAATTGTGTACCCTATACTCACAGGATGAATATAGGGTACACAATAAACTACCACTCACATCATGGGTATGGGTTGCACAAGAAACTATCGCGCAGAGGATGAATATGGAGAGCAAAGTAAACAAAGATTCACACGATGAGAAAGGGTTGCGCAATGTCCTATGACTCACAGAATGAGTATTAGCTGCACAATAAACTACAGGTCACAGGATAAGTATGGATTGCACAATAAATTACAGGTCACAGGATGGGTATGGGCTGCACAAACTACCGGTAACAGGATGAGTATGGGATGCACAATAAATTACGGGTCACAGGATGAGTATGGGTTGCACAAACTACTGGTAACAAGATGAGTATGGGATGCACAATAAATTACCGCACAGAGGATGAGTATAGGGTGCACAAACTGGTTGGGTAAATGGAAATGGTTGGGTACATTTCCTTTCACCTAATGAGACTATTCATGTGTCCGGACACCGGCGATTGTGTGGTATTGGCTATTTATTTAACCATAACTTTGCTTTCATTTAATAATTATATTAAGATATGTTTTCCTTGAAATGTAGTTACATTATCGTCTACATGGCTTTATTCTGACATAAAGACCTATGGCGTTACTTTGCATATATGCAAAGTAATTATAAAATTGATTGGCTTGTGTGGAGGCCTTCACACTCCCTGAGCGAGCCATCAAGTAACTATAAAAAGGCATATATCTTAACTTTCAATTCAGTTATATTTATGCCAAAGTATTAACATGCAGCTTATATTTATGTCTTTATGATGACATAGAAAACTTCGTTTATTACAATATCTAGATTAAATTAACATTGATCTTCGGAAGGTCATAGTTCCCATATCGGTAAGGAGAGCGTCGGCCATGAAGCCTTGTTTAAAGTATGAATATTTTTCCTCTCTAATAAGGTATAATCTCTGTGATGGATTCACAAAAACTATTTTATATCTGCCTTTCTGATAACATATACAAATATAATCTTTATTTGTGAATATTTGTTAATTAAGCAATATATCAGAGGGCGTGTAGGGTTCGGTGTTCAATGAACGAAAAGGACTGGATCACTGTGTACAGGAGGCTGATATGGCAGCAAACACTCTCCTGGCGACCATATTTCTTGGATAAGTCGCTCCACACAATTGTCGCTTGGACCGTCGACTTCCTATGGCGTCACCTCTCACATATTTACGTCTAATTTCGTTATGAAATTAGATTATTTCAGAGTAAAAATAGGTTTGATCATGTTCTATGTGTAGCACCAACATTATAGTAAGTAAATATGCCATATTTCTTCATTACTTACGTAGTGCTAGGACGATTTGTGTAGTTTTGGGCTGATTTGGGTCGATTTGGGTAATTCTATGAACCGGCCGCGGTGTTGGCCGTATGTTGCGGTCCATAGAATTACCCAAGTCGGCCCAAATCAGGCCCAAACTACCCAAATCGTCCTAGCATTACGTAAGTAATGTATATGGCAGTTAGCCACAGATGGACTTTATTTAGCTCAGTATTTACTGTGGCATTTAGAGCAAGGGGATCAGGACTGGAGTAAATGAAGGTTGTGTCGTCAGCAAATAGGATTTGTTTGAGGTGTTGGGAGGCATTTGGAAGGTCATTAATGTAGATGAGAAAGAGGAGAGGGCCAAGTATGCTGCCCTGGGGAACACCAATGTTGATGGGTAGGGTGGGAGAAATTGTATTATTCACAGAAACACATTGGAGCCTATCAGTAAGGTAGGATTTGAGGTATTGTAGGGAGTGTCCTCTGACACCATAATGATGTAATTTAAGAAGAAGGTTTTGGTGGTTGACAGTATCGAAAGCTTTACGCAGGTCCACAAATAACCCAACAGGGAACTCATTTTTATCAAGAGCTGTATGAATCGAGTTAAGCATACTAATAAGTGCATCGTTAGTGCTTTTTTTGGGCCTGAAGCCATATTGGCAAGGGCTAATATTGAGTTTGGCTAGATATGAGTAAAGCTGCTTATAGATTAGTTTTTCAAAAATTTTTGACAAGTTTGGCAGGATTGATATAGGTCTGTAGTTGTTAACATCTGTGAGATCACCACATTTGTGGACAGGCGTTACTCTCGCTTTTTTTAGAATATCTGGAAAGGTTTGGAGTTCAAGTGACTTGTTGAAGAGCAAAGCAATAGCAGGGGCTAAAGATCTGGAGGCTTTTTTGTAGATTAAAGTTGGTATCTCCTCAAGGGCACCAGACTTGGTTTTAAGGGAAAGGATTATCTCATTGACGTCAATGGAATTAATAGGCTTTAGGTACAGAGACTGGGGATAGTTCCCTGTAAGATAGTCCTTAATGTCAGTACTGGAAGATGGAATATCATTAGCAAGGGATGAACCAATGGAAGAGAAGAACCTATTGAACTCAATAGCAGAATCAGAGGCTGAAAGCTGACCATCGTTATTAGACAGGAGAGTCGGTTTGTTATTTAAAGACTTCTTTGATCCCAATATTTGTGAAATTGTTCTCCATGTTTGTTTAATGTTGCTCTTTATTTGGGTAAATTTATCTTCGTAGTATTTAGTTTTGGCTCGTCTAATTATCTTAGATAGCAATAATGAGTAATTCTTGGAGAATTCTTTGGAGACAATTCCTAACCTATGCTTTTTCTCAAGGTCATGTTTTTTATTAATTGATTTAAGTATTCCCTTTGTAAGCCAGGGATTGTTAAGCCTTTTGGTTGTGACTTGTTTTGTAAGCATAGGACAGTGGGTATTATAAAGGCTAAGAGTTTTTTGAAGAAAAGATTGAACTGCTAGGTTGATGTCCTCTATGTTACCTAACTCGGACTCCCAGTTGACATTATCAGTAGCAGTTATAAAATTGTCTATAGCAGTTTCATTGTGTAGTCTAAAACGTATCTCTCTTGACTCAAGAGGTGGTTTGCTAATGTTAGTTAAGAGAAATGTGGGGTAATGGTCTGTAGTGCTATCGGTGATTATACCTGAAGTAAGCGGAGAGGTTATATTTGTCCAGATGTGATCTAGAGTCGTGGCAGTGCTATCAGTGATTCTAGTAGGTCTAGTGATTAAGGGTATGAGGAAGCAGGAATTCATATAGTTGAGGAAGCTAACAGCAGTAGGGTGTTCTGGCTCGCAGAGGTCAATATTAAAGTCCCCTGCGATAATTAGGTGGTTTTTGTTCAGTCTGTTATCAAGTATTAGATTTCTAAGGTTTGAGTTGAATTCGGACACATCAGTGTTAGGAATTCTATAAACTGCACCCACAGACAGGATAGACTCGGCACCCTTGACTCTGAAGCTGGCGAAGATATACTCCCCATAGCAGTCTCTAGTTCTAATTTCTTTTAAGCATGTTAGTTCTTGGTGGTAGTAAAGAGCAGTGCCACCACCTCTCTGAAGTTGACGACAGTTGTGGATTGCTGAGTAGTTAGGCATGTTAAAGAGTTGAGTAGTATCATCTTTCAACCATGTTTCAGTAAGTATAATAAAAGAGAATTTGTTGTCAATAGCTTCAATCAAGGCACTAACATCATCGAAGTGTTTACCTAGGGATCTAACGTTCAAATTGATTACAGAGATATTGTGACTATGAGTTAATACATTGTTTACATCATGTGCTGCAAAATATCTGCAATTTAGATCATTAAAGTGATTATTGTCATAGATAGTGGATAGAGGTTAAGTTCTGGTCTATACTTGACTGCATAAAAAAAGCTGATTGCAGGAAAAACAAGAAAAACAAAAAGAAATAAATGTACACAATACTGTACCAAACAAACACAAAAGGGGCTTACAGGGGTACAATGGAGTAAAGGAGTATGGCTAGGCTAGGAAACCTAGGTAATGAATGAGATTAAAGAAAAAAACATATAAACATGGACTATACAAAACACAAGATATAGATATACAAAACAAAAATATAAACAAGACTAAGCAATACAAAAAAAATTGAGCAAAAATGAAAAATGAGGTAGATTGCTTACAGGTACTCTCAGGTACACTGTAAGTAACAATAGACAGAAAATATATATCAATATAGAAAAGAATGTCACAATGCAATAAGATAAGCAATTACATGAACAGATGAAAAACAAATCTGCTGTAAAATAGGAAGTAATTATAGCAAAACACAATATAATAATATAACAATACAATAAGAGCGTACAAAGTATTGAGTCTGCTAAATTAGAGAATAATTATGGCAAGACACAACAATAAATGCAAGCAAACAAGGAAGTGAAACAATTAGAGGTAGAATTAAGGTCACTAGATAGCCATGGAGGATACACAAGTTTGGCGGAGAGAACAAAAAATCAGTAGAGACTGTCAAGATGAATATATAAAAAAATTTGACAAATGATAATTGTAAAGTAAAATAATCTTAAAGATAATAAATTTTATTAAGCTTAGTTTTAACTTATAATTAGTATGAACTTAATTAAAAGAACAAAAATGAGATCAATAATTGATTTCAATAAATGACATAGATCAATACAAATAAATATAAAATATAAATGGAATAGGGTAAGATTAGATTTAAGAGTAAAATTTTACAATGAAACTGAGGTAGATGCTTGCATAAGTGCATGGAGACTTGATGGATTATTTAGGAAATTATATGAATAGGAGAACATCAGGTAAATGGTAAGGCAGAGACAGCACCTTAGACAAAGTTAGATTAAGTTAGGTTAGGCTCAGGCACTGAAAGAGTTATTTTAAGTACTGGCATTGGTCGGGTTCAGGTTTTCCGATATACCACAATCACTTAAGAAGGCCAGGAGTTGTTGGTCACATTTTATTTCATATCTTTTTCCTGTAGCTTCTTTCTTCGCAAAAATCGTACCATTCCTTGTGTAGCACTGCTTGATAAGACCAGGGTTTTGTTTGCGAATTTGGCGCAGCCTGTAGAGGAGGGATCCGCGCTGCTTTGTAAGACACTCATTTATATAGAGGTTGGTTTTTTGCTGAGCAGCTGTTTGTATGAGGTCAAACTTCGCAGAGGGATTTGCAAGTTTGATGAGCATTGTCCTGTTACGGGGATTGTTTTTATCTATCCTAATAGCCGATTTGATTTGAACATTGACACTGATCTTTGAATTAATTAGGGTGTTGGCTATGTTACAGCAATCCTCACTTTGTTGTTAATAATTAAATTATTAAAACAATATAATAATAAATAATAAAACAATATAATAATAAATAATAAAACAATAAATAATTAAATTATAATTAAAACACTTACTGTAATACCCTAGTGCTTGAATGAAGGTGAAGGAAAGACCCAATAAATGTGTAAGTGTATTAAAAACCAAATTTTCGTTGGGTGAGCTGGCAGGTGAGCACCACCTGCCAGCTCACCCAGTAATGAACATCACCTGCACACTGCACCGAACCACTTGCCAGCAGGTGCAGAAGTACGATGGAGAGAGCAAAGTATACAATATTTCAAGTATAATATTAAAGATATATTTAGGATTTAATGTTTTCCTATAAAGTTTCAATAATACCTTTATTTGATTTTTTGTATTATTTTCTACCACAGACGTGGCCACACATTAACAATGCTAACCAGCATATATACATTTTCTTCAGTCCGCCATGGACTCTAACCCTTTCCACTACCGCCCACAAGATGGGTATAGGGTGCATAATATAAGAACTAAACTAACTAACTCCATTGATAGGGTTAGAGATTTGTTAAACATATAGTTTAGGGATTTATTGAACAATCAACCACATAAGGTGATTGTAGTGTTTTTAAAATGCTAGGCTAAGCTACATACGTAAATACATAAATACACAGATTTACGTATGCCCAACATAAAGTGTTCGATGTGTCTTTTACAGTGTCATTAACGTGCATTTACAAAGGTGAAATTGAATTCTGACCAGCTTCCACATATACTTTATACACATACATATACACACACAGACGTATGCGTACATATACATATATATACATACATATATACACACATACATACACATATATTTGTCTCTTTTACTCTGACAAGGTGAGATAACTGATAGAGAAACTAGTGTGCAATTAAGCACTTAATCACTGAAGGTGATTAAGGTGCTTTCACAAGCTCAGGTTATAGAGTTACATCACATACATACATTGTATAATTGATACGTTACATGGTCAATCTAGGGTACAAGTTCAATATATCATCAAGTGTTCCAGTACTCAAATAGTAATTACACAGTTCAGCATACCTTAATGTGTGGCCACGTCTGTGGTAGAAAATAATACAAAAAATCAAATAAAGGTATTATTGAAACTTTATACGAAAACATTAAATCCTAAATATATCTTTAATATTATACTTGAAATATTGTATACTTTGCTCTTTCCATCGTACTTCTGCACCTGCTGGCAAGTGGTTCGGTGCAGTGTGCAGGTGATGTTCATTACTGGGTGAGCTGGCAGGTGGTGCTCACCTGCCAGCTCACCCAACGAAAATTTGGTTTTTAATACACTTACACATTTATTGGGTCTTTCCTTCACCTTCATTCAAGCACTAGGGTATTACAGTAAGTGTTTTAATTATAATATTTATTAACGTTATTATTTTTAATTTTTATTATTATTAGTATTATTATTAACAGGAGAGGAGTGTGTGTGTGGGGGGGGGGGGGATAATGGTACACATGTCCACATCCCAATGCCCGCCCTTCCAGGACTGGGGGTGTACAATAAACTATACCCACATCCGGCGGCAGCTTGTCGAAGGCGGAAGTGTAGCCTAGACAATTTGTCATGATAATTAGTGATGACTCTTATTTTGATTATGGGTCCGTAATCCAGTTAAGCTTTTATTCTTAATTTATATTACAATGCTGGTAAAATACACTTCTTGATGATGAGTATGGAGTACAAATGAACTCATTGTGTACCCAAGTTCAAGTTCAAGTATGTTTATTGAGATAAGCAATAAATACATCTCGAAGGGATAGAGTAGCTTAGGCTATTTCAACCCCCCTCTAATTCAAGTCCCTCAAGGGGCGCACAAATACTGTGACTACAAATAGACAACTAACATTACAAGAATCCAAACAAGAATTGTGTACCCTATACTCACAGGATGAATATAGGGTACACAATAAACTACCACTCACATCATGGGTATGGGTTGCACAAGAAACTATCGCGCAGAGGATGAATATGGAGAGCAAAGTAAACAAAGATTCACACGATGAGAAAGGGTTGCGCAATGTCCTATGACTCACAGAATGAGTATTAGCTGCACAATAAACTACAGGTCACAGGATAAGTATGGATTGCACAATAAATTACAGGTCACAGGATGGGTATGGGCTGCACAAACTACCGGTAACAGGATGAGTATGGGATGCACAATAAATTACGGGTCACAGGATGAGTATGGGTTGCACAAACTACTGGTAACAAGATGAGTATGGGATGCACAATAAATTACCGCACAGAGGATGAGTATAGGGTGCACAAACTGGTTGGGTAAATGGAAATGGTTGGGTACATTTCCTTTCACCTAATGAGACTATTCATGTGTCCGGACACCGGCGATTGTGTGGTATTGGCTATTTATTTAACCATAACTTTGCTTTCATTTAATAATTATATTAAGATATGTTTTCCTTGAAATGTAGTTACATTATCGTCTACATGGCTTTATTCTGACATAAAGACCTATGGCGTTACTTTGCATATATGCAAAGTAATTATAAAATTGATTGGCTTGTGTGGAGGCCTTCACACTCCCTGAGCGAGCCATCAAGTAACTATAAAAAGGCATATATCTTAACTTTCAATTCAGTTATATTTATGCCAAAGTATTAACATGCAGCTTATATTTATGTCTTTATGATGACATAGAAAACTTCGTTTATTACAATATCTAGATTAAATTAACATTGATCTTCGGAAGGTCATAGTTCCCATATCGGTAAGGAGAGCGTCGGCCATGAAGCCTTGTTTAAAGTATGAATATTTTTCCTCTCTAATAAGGTATAATCTCTGTGATGGATTCACAAAAACTATTTTATATCTGCCTTTCTGATAACATATACAAATATAATCTTTATTTGTGAATATTTGTTAATTAAGCAATATATCAGAGGGCGTGTAGGGTTCGGTGTTCAATGAACGAAAAGGACTGGATCACTGTGTACAGGAGGCTGATATGGCAGCAAACACTCTCCTGGCGACCATATTTCTTGGATAAGTCGCTCCACACAATTGTCGCTTGGACCGTCGACTTCCTATGGCGTCACCTCTCACATATTTACGTCTAATTTCGTTATGAAATTAGATTATTTCAGAGTAAAAATAGGTTTGATCATGTTCTATGTGTAGCACCAACATTATAGTAAGTAAATATGCCATATTTCTTCATTACTTACGTAGTGCTAGGACGATTTGTGTAGTTTTGGGCTGATTTGGGTCGATTTGGGTAATTCTATGAACCGGCCGCGGTGTTGGCCGTATGTTGCGGTCCATAGAATTACCCAAGTCGGCCCAAATCAGGCCCAAACTACCCAAATCGTCCTAGCATTACGTAAGTAATGTATATGGCAGTTAGCCACAGATGGACTTTATTTAGCTCAGTATTTACTGTGGCATTTAGAGCAAGGGGATCAGGACTGGAGTAAATGAAGGTTGTGTCGTCAGCAAATAGGATTTGTTTGAGGTGTTGGGAGGCATTTGGAAGGTCATTAATGTAGATGAGAAAGAGGAGAGGGCCAAGTATGCTGCCCTGGGGAACACCAATGTTGATGGGTAGGGTGGGAGAAATTGTATTATTCACAGAAACACATTGGAGCCTATCAGTAAGGTAGGATTTGAGGTATTGTAGGGAGTGTCCTCTGACACCATAATGATGTAATTTAAGAAGAAGGTTTTGGTGGTTGACAGTATCGAAAGCTTTACGCAGGTCCACAAATAACCCAACAGGGAACTCATTTTTATCAAGAGCTGTATGAATCGAGTTAAGCATACTAATAAGTGCATCGTTAGTGCTTTTTTTGGGCCTGAAGCCATATTGGCAAGGGCTAATATTGAGTTTGGCTAGATATGAGTAAAGCTGCTTATAGATTAGTTTTTCAAAAATTTTTGACAAGTTTGGCAGGATTGATATAGGTCTGTAGTTGTTAACATCTGTGAGATCACCACATTTGTGGACAGGCGTTACTCTCGCTTTTTTTAGAATATCTGGAAAGGTTTGGAGTTCAAGTGACTTGTTGAAGAGCAAAGCAATAGCAGGGGCTAAAGATCTGGAGGCTTTTTTGTAGATTAAAGTTGGTATCTCCTCAAGGGCACCAGACTTGGTTTTAAGGGAAAGGATTATCTCATTGACGTCAATGGAATTAATAGGCTTTAGGTACAGAGACTGGGGATAGTTCCCTGTAAGATAGTCCTTAATGTCAGTACTGGAAGATGGAATATCATTAGCAAGGGATGAACCAATGGAAGAGAAGAACCTATTGAACTCAATAGCAGAATCAGAGGCTGAAAGCTGACCATCGTTATTAGACAGGAGAGTCGGTTTGTTATTTAAAGACTTCTTTGATCCCAATATTTGTGAAATTGTTCTCCATGTTTGTTTAATGTTGCTCTTTATTTGGGTAAATTTATCTTCGTAGTATTTAGTTTTGGCTCGTCTAATTATCTTAGATAGCAATAATGAGTAATTCTTGGAGAATTCTTTGGAGACAATTCCTAACCTATGCTTTTTCTCAAGGTCATGTTTTTTATTAATTGATTTAAGTATTCCCTTTGTAAGCCAGGGATTGTTAAGCCTTTTGGTTGTGACTTGTTTTGTAAGCATAGGACAGTGGGTATTATAAAGGCTAAGAGTTTTTTGAAGAAAAGATTGAACTGCTAGGTTGATGTCCTCTATGTTACCTAACTCGGACTCCCAGTTGACATTATCAGTAGCAGTTATAAAATTGTCTATAGCAGTTTCATTGTGTAGTCTAAAACGTATCTCTCTTGACTCAAGAGGTGGTTTGCTAATGTTAGTTAAGAGAAATGTGGGGTAATGGTCTGTAGTGCTATCGGTGATTATACCTGAAGTAAGCGGAGAGGTTATATTTGTCCAGATGTGATCTAGAGTCGTGGCAGTGCTATCAGTGATTCTAGTAGGTCTAGTGATTAAGGGTATGAGGAAGCAGGAATTCATATAGTTGAGGAAGCTAACAGCAGTAGGGTGTTCTGGCTCGCAGAGGTCAATATTAAAGTCCCCTGCGATAATTAGGTGGTTTTTGTTCAGTCTGTTATCAAGTATTAGATTTCTAAGGTTTGAGTTGAATTCGGACACATCAGTGTTAGGAATTCTATAAACTGCACCCACAGACAGGATAGACTCGGCACCCTTGACTCTGAAGCTGGCGAAGATATACTCCCCATAGCAGTCTCTAGTTCTAATTTCTTTTAAGCATGTTAGTTCTTGGTGGTAGTAAAGAGCAGTGCCACCACCTCTCTGAAGTTGACGACAGTTGTGGATTGCTGAGTAGTTAGGCATGTTAAAGAGTTGAGTAGTATCATCTTTCAACCATGTTTCAGTAAGTATAATAAAAGAGAATTTGTTGTCAATAGCTTCAATCAAGGCACTAACATCATCGAAGTGTTTACCTAGGGATCTAACGTTCAAATTGATTACAGAGATATTGTGACTATGAGTTAATACATTGTTTACATCATGTGCTGCAAAATATCTGCAATTTAGATCATTAAAGTGATTATTGTCATAGATAGTGGATAGAGGTTAAGTTCTGGGTCTATACTTGACTGCATAAAAAAAGCTGATTGCAGGAAAAACAAGAAAAACAAAAAGAAATAAATGTACACAATACTGTACCAAACAAACACAAAAGGGGCTTACAGGGGTACAATGGAGTAAGGGAGTATGGCTAGGCTAGGAAACCTAGGTAATGAATGAGATTAAAGAAAAAAACATATAAACATGGACTATACAAAACACAAGATATAGATATACAAAACAAAAATATAAACAAGACTAAGCAATACAAAAAAAATTGAGCAAAAATGAAAAATGAGGTAGATTGCTTACAGGTACTCTCAGGTACACTGTAAGTAACAATAGACAGAAAATATATATCAATATAGAAAAGAATGTCACAATGCAATAAGATAAGCAATTACATGAACAGATGAAAAACAAATCTGCTGTAAAATAGGAAGTAATTATAGCAAAACACAATATAATAATATAACAATACAATAAGAGCGTACAAAGTATTGAGTCTGCTAAATTAGAGAATAATTATGGCAAGACACAACAATAAATGCAAGCAAACAAGGAAGTGAAACAATTAGAGGTAGAATTAAGGTCACTAGATAGCCATGGAGGATACACAAGTTTGGCGGAGAGAACAAAAAATCAGTAGAGACTGTCAAGATGAATATATAAAAAAATTTGACAAATGATAATTGTAAAGTAAAATAATCTTAAAGATAATAAATTTTATTAAGCTTAGTTTTAACTTATAATTAGTATGAACTTAATTAAAAGAACAAAAATGAGATCAATAATTGATTTCAATAAATGACATAGATCAATACAAATAAATATAAAATATAAATGGAATAGGGTAAGATTAGATTTAAGAGTAAAATTTTACAATGAAACTGAGGTAGATGCTTGCATAAGTGCATGGAGACTTGATGGATTATTTAGGAAATTATATGAATAGGAGAACATCAGGTAAATGGTAAGGCAGAGACAGCACCTTAGACAAAGTTAGATTAAGTTAGGTTAGGCTCAGGCACTGAAAGAGTTATTTTAAGTACTGGCATTGGTCGGGTTCAGGTTTTCCGATATACCACAATCACTTAAGAAGGCCAGGAGTTGTTAGTCACATTTTATTTCATATCTTTTTCCTGTAGCTTCTTTCTTCGCAAAAATCGTACCATTCCTTGTGTAGCACTGCTTGATAAGACCAGGGTTTTGTTTGCGAATTTGGCGCAGCCTGTAGAGGAGGGATCCGCGCTGCTTTGTAAGACACTCATTTATATAGAGGTTGGTTTTTTGCTGAGCAGCTGTTTGTATGAGGTCAAACTTCGCAGAGGGATTTGCAAGTTTGATGAGCATTGTCCTGTTACGGGGATTGTTTTTATCTATCCTAATAGCCGATTTGATTTGAACATTGACACTGATCTTTGAATTAATTAGGGTGTTGGCTATGTTACAGCAATCCTCACCTTGTTGTTAATAATTAAATTATTAAAACAATATAATAATAAATAATAAAACAATATAATAATAAATAATAAAACAATAAATAATTAAATTATAATTAAAACACTTACTGTAATACCCTAGTGCTTGAATGAAGGTGAAGGAAAGACCCAATAAATGTGTAAGTGTATTAAAAACCAAATTTTCGTTGGGTGAGCTGGCAGGTGAGCACCACCTGCCAGCTCACCCAGTAATGAACATCACCTGCACACTGCACCGAACCACTTGCCAGCAGGTGCAGAAGTACGATGGAGAGAGCAAAGTATACAATATTTCAAGTATAATATTAAAGATATATTTAGGATTTAATGTTTTCCTATAAAGTTTCAATAATACCTTTATTTGATTTTTTGTATTATTTTCTACCACAGACGTGGCCACACATTAACAATGCTAACCAGCATATATACATTTTCTTCAGTCCGCCATGGACTCTAACCCTTTCCACTACCGCCCACAAGATGGGTATAGGGTGCATAATATAAGAACTAAACTAACTAACTCCATTGATAGGGTTAGAGATTTGTTAAACATATAGTTTAGGGATTTATTGAACAATCAACCACATAAGGTGATTGTAGTGTTTTTAAAATGCTAGGCTAAGCTACATACGTAAATACATAAATACACAGATTTACGTATGCCCAACATAAAGTGTTCGATGTGTCTTTTACAGTGTCATTAACGTGCATTTACAAAGGTGAAATTGAATTCTGACCAGCTTCCACATATACTTTATACACATACATATACACACACAGACGTATGCGTACATATACATATATATACATACATATATACACACATACATACACATATATTTGTCTCTTTTACTCTGACAAGGTGAGATAACTGATAGAGAAACTAGTGTGCAATTAAGCACTTAATCACTGAAGGTGATTAAGGTGCTTTCACAAGCTCAGGTTATAGAGTTACATCACATACATACATTGTATAATTGATACGTTACATGGTCAATCTAGGGTACAAGTTCAATATATCATCAAGTGTTCCAGTACTCAAATAGTAATTACACAGTTCAGCATACCTTAGCCCAGGAGGGCGAAAGTCAGTCAGTATGGGACATTCTACAATATAATGTTCAAGGGAGTGCATATTTTCTCTTTCACAAAGTTGACACATTGTGTACTCGACATTTGGGTTTTGAGAAAGCTGCCAGATACGTCTATATCCCAAGCGTATTATGGCCACTATAACATCACATTGCTGGGTTCTTGTTCCATTAATCCTGTATGTGAATGTCTCCGCACGATATCTATCATAATATTTAATGCTACAATTTTCAGGTCTTTTGTGAATTTGTTAGGTCGGTGAGATTTTCATTAGATGTTTGCTTAAGTATTCTCTTTGTCACTGCTAATGAAACACCCATATAAATTTCTACTACTGGTTTTCTACAGGCTGTCTTTGCAAGCATATCAACAGTGTCATGCCTTGAGATGCCAACATGTGATGGTATCCATAGGAATTTAATTTCAAATCTCTTTTCTTTGGCAGCTAAAATATTCATTCGAATATCACTGACTATTTTCTGGGTGTCACTACTATGTGCGTTCAATACCAGGAGTGCACTCTGCGAATCACAGTATATAAGTCGACTGCCTTTGTGTTTTAAAAATTCAGTGGCAAGGTATATGCCTGCAAGTTCGGTTTGAGTTGTACTTGCCCAATCATTGACGCGCTTCATTCATGTATGTACGAGAGAAGATTGTTCAAATATATTACATGCACATCCGGTACATCGTCCACCTTCTTCTACAGAACCGTCGGTATAGCACTGATACACATCGTTACCCATACTCTGAGTACTTTCAGTGATGCTTCACAGTGTTAACTGTTTTAATAATGTAGAGTGTACATTATCTTTCTTGGGTGCATTTACAAAATCAACTGCTAGATCCAAGTTATCCCATGGAGTAATTGGTTGATTAATCGTTAATTGAGTTGGGTACATATTTAATATTTTGATGGAGTTGGCTACCTTGTAGAACCAAAATGCATTCACGCCGAAAACTGTGCTAATAGACAAAATTATGTTAGAGATATGGGTCTATAATTATCTGAGTGTGCTTTGGGGATGGGAACAATGACACTGTCCAATCATCAGGTAATACTCCTTCACTTAAACTCATTCTGTACAACACTAAAAGTGGATTACCTGGTACTTGTGAGACTAATCTCAGTAAACTGTAAGTAATGCCGTCCTCTTCAGGAGCAGTTGACTTATTTGATTGTGCTACACAGCCTTCCCGGCTTGGTGCCTTCTTTGGTAATTACTTATCAAAGGCAGCTCCATACGAGGAGCTGCCTCGTATGGGCCAATAAGTCTTTTGCAGTTACCTTCATTCTTATGTTCTTACTTACATTTACTGAACTTTATCATCATCATCATTTACAGAAAGAAATTAACAAAAAAAGTAGTCATTTTAATACACAAAACAGAAGTAGATATTATGTAAATTATGATGCAGGATAGGATCACTATTAAGAACTTAATTATAAACCACAATATGTTTTATATCGTCTGAAATTCTGAAACATACCATATATTTTCAAATATTTACAATTAAAGTATTTATTTAGGAAATAAGTATTTTAGTTACCCTAGTTAGCTCTGAGAACACACATTCTTGCAGCAAGAATTTCTTCCCACTAATCTGAGCGATGCTAATGAGACCAGTCTCGACCCATTGGACAAGTCATGAACAACAATCAACTACAGCACCATCTATGTCAGAAGATATTCAAAATATTCTTGATGTCATTCAAATTGTCAATACGAGAACAGAATACATAAGAGTTACAGTTTAGTGATGTCAAAGGAATCATATTGACTGACCGAGCCCCATTGTAAATATCCGTGGCTTCCTGACCATAAAGGTACCGCCGCGGATAAGGGTAAGGAGGGTACCGTCGAGGGTAAGACACCGGATGTACCCCATATACAAGCCACACTAGCTATTAGTTCATATAAGCTGACAACTTACCCAAATAAACATTACTTCCTAATTATATATATATATATATATACATATATACATATATATATATATATATATATATATATATATATATATATATATATATATATATATATATATATATATATATATATATATATATATATATATATATATATATATATATATATGTTATGTAAATTATGATGCAGGATAGGATCACTATTAAGAACTTAATTATAAACCACAATATGTTTATATATATATCCTACTCACACTCATCCTAGCACAGTAATTTATTGTGCAACCCATACCCATCCTGTTACCAATAGTTTGTGCAACCCATGCTCATCCTGTTACCTTTAGTTTATTGTGAAACCCATACTCATCCTATGAATGGTAATTTATTATGCACCTCGTACTCATCCTGTGAGTCATAGGACATTGTGGAACCCTTTCTCATCGTGTGAATCTTTGTTTACTTTGCTTTCCATACTCTGCTCTCCGATAGTTTCTTGTGCAACCCATACCCATGATGTGAGTGGTAGTTTATTGTGTACCCTATACTCATCCTGTGAGTACAGGGTACACAATGAGTTCATTTGTACTCCATACTCATCAAGAAGTGTATTTTACCAGCATTGTAATATAAATTAAGAATAAAGGCATAATCTTATTATGTACCCATAATAAAAATAAGAGCCATCACACTATAATTTTCATGACAAACGGCCTAGACTCCACTTCCGCCTTCGACAAGCTGCTGCCGGAGGTGGGTATAGTTTATTGTACACTCCCGCACCCCCAGTCCTGGGAAGAGGGGCATTCGAATGTGGACATATGAACCATTACCCCCAACCCTTCCCTGCTAATAATAATTGAAACACTACACTACTCACTATATGTTCATTTAATATTTCAAGTATAAGAATCAAGATATATTTAGGATTTAACGATTTAACATTGTCTCAATCATATCTTTATTGCACTTTATCATCATTATTTACAGAAAGAAATTAACATAAAAATGTAGTTAATTTTAACATACAAAACCGAATTTGAACATTGTTAATTTTGATGCAGGATCACTATTAATAAGAACTTAATTATAAACCACAATATGTTGTGTATCATCAGAAATTTGGAAACATAATATATATTAAAATAATGTATATATATATATATATATATATATATATATATATATATATATATATATATATATATATATATATATATATATATATAAATGGAAATTTAGCACATTTAAACAATGTTATTAAGCTTAAGAATAAATTACATAAGATTTCGCGGGATATCACCAAAATGTGTATTATACAATGAAATGATTATACATTGCTCTGTTGTGAACATTGTATACAGTACCTCAAGATATAAATCCCACACCACTTAACTAGCTCCCAGATACCTAATTAATTCCCTACTCTCTGTAAATGTCTTCCTGGTGTGTGTGTGTGTGTGTGCGTGTGTGTGCGTGTGTGTGTGTGTGCGTGTGTGTGTGTGTGTGTGTGTGTGTGTGTGTGTGTGTGTGTGTGCGTGTGTGTGCGTGTGTGTGTGTGTGCGTGTGTGTGTGTGTGTGTGTGTGTGTGTGCGTGTGTGTGCGTGCGTGTGTGTGTGTGTGTGAGTGTGTGTGTGTGTGTGTGTGTGTGTGTAATTACCTAAGTGTAATTACCTAAGTGTAGTTACAGGATGAGAGCTACGCTCGTGGTGTCCCGTCTTCCCAGCACTCTTTGTCATATAACGCTTTGAAACTACTGACGGTCTTGGCCTCCACCACCTTCTCACTTAACTTGTTCCAACCGTCTACCACTCTATTTGCGAAGGTGAATTTTCTTATATTTCTTCGGCATCTGTGTTTAGCTAGTTTAAATCTATGACCTCTTGTTCTTGAAGTTCCAGGTCTCAGGAAGTCTTCCCTGTCGATTTTATCAAGTCCTGTTACTATTTTGTACGTAGTGATCATATCACCTCTTTTTCTTCTGTCTTCTAGTTTTGGCATATTTAATGCTTCTAACCTCTCCTCGTAGCTCTTGCCCTTCAGTTCTGGGAGCCACTTAGTAGCATGTCTTTGCACCTTTTCCAGTTTGTTGATGTGCTTCTTAAGATATGGGCACCACACAACAGCTGCATATTCTAGCTTTGGCCTAACAAAAGTCATGAACAATTTCTTTAGTATATCGCCATCCATGTATTTAAATGCAATTCTGAAGTTAGAAAGCATAGCAGTGTGTGTGTGTGTGTGTGTGTGTGTGTGTGTGTGTGTGTGTGTGTGTGTGTGTGTGTGTGTGTGTGTGTGTGTATACACCCACATATAACACCCACATATGTGTTGTATGTGGATGCTGAAGTTCAGTCTCTTGTCTATGTATAGGTCAAGGAACTTTCAATAATCATTATTGCTAATGTTAACATTGTGTATATGAAGTTGAATTTGGTTTTAGGATTTACTTCCGAACAAAAATAGTGGTCTTTTTTATGCTTAATGTGAGTTTGTTAGTTTACATCCATGAGTGGACTTTTTAAATCTGTTATTTTCATTATTATATAGTGCGTTTGGGTTGGGGTATGAATAGATGAAGGTAGCATCGTCAGCACTTATGTTTACACTTATTGGAAGTATCTAAGTATCAACTAAAGTATCTTCACACTTGACTTAAACTTTAGTAGCTATTTTCTGGACCATTCCTCAAGTTTCGGAGGTCAACGAAGATGGAATTCACATGAAATGGATTATGTTACCATCACTAATAATGTTGTGTTTTTCTCTGTCTAGCTTCGGACACGGTCATGTTACAATTGTGTCTTAGAGAGTTGCGCGCAATTAAGGATGATAGAAATCACTTACAATTAATGAAGGATGGTAGAAAATCACAATTAATGCATCAAGTTTGGAGACTTGAATTGAAATTGAAATTGAAATAAGTTTATTGAGGTAAAATACACACAAATGGATGAGGTATCTCAAGCTATTCTCACCCCGTTCAGTACATCGTGTTAATACATACATAGACACACACACTTGTACACATTTTAGTGTAACAAGCAAGGCAAATAGTTCTGTTTGATGGGTAGAGGCAACTGCACTTGCAGCTGCACCCGTGTGGCGGTGTAGGAAACCATCAATGTATATGATTTGAGAGAGAGAGAATGATCTGTGGACAGAGCATCAATATTGCGTAAGGTATTGGGCTTTGCCTCAAGATGAAGCATAATAAAGAACCCGAATATCAGGAGAAAAAATTACATTAAAAATTGTCCACATGATACATATATATAATCACGTTTTAAACATTTCAATTGTATTATTTGCATATATATATAATTAGGAAGTAATGTTTATCTGGGTAAGTTGTCAGCTTTTATGAACTAATAGCTAGTGCGGCTTCTATATGGGGTACATCCGGTGTCTTACCCTTTGCGGCGGTAACTTTATGGTCAGGAAGCCACAAATATTTACAGTTCAAGTTCAAGTATGTTTATTGAGACAAGAAAAAAATACATTTCAAAGGGATAGAGTAACTTAGGCTATTTCTACCCCCTCTACTGCAAGTCCCTCAAGGGGCGCACAAATTCAGTAAGTACAAATAGACAATTAACATTACAAGAATCCCATTTAACATTGCAGGTTAATATAGTAAGTACAGCATCTAATTGTTACACTCTTGGGGCAAAAATTTTTGTAGCTCCTAAGTATACTGTCTATCATACCATTATCACACATACAAACAATTTGATGTGGTACATTACTTATTTCCTTATTTCTATAGTTATCAATAAGTTGACACTCTAATACATAATGTTCTAAGGTGTGGGCGTGCGGCATACTACATAATTTACAATCCTTATCTTTTTCACTGACATCAACTCCGTATTGCCAGATATATTTGTATCCTAATCTTAATCTCATGTAAATTGAATCCTTCCAAGTTGACTTTCCTTTACCATAGGTGAAGGACGAGTTTGTATTTATTACTGAATAATTCTTAAGTGTGTTACTACTATCCACTATTGCCATTCTTTTTATCATTTCTTCATTTTCATTTCTTCTTATTAATATTATATATACATGTACACATAATCATACATACATGTACATATATATACATATGCGGTAAATCCACAGAAATGAAATATGGAATTATCCGCATACAAATGATTATTGTTTCGTGATCGTCAATTGCATATATACATATACATACATATACATTTACATACATATTCAATCACCCACACAAATACACACATCAATAATCTTTGTATCACAAGTGATTCAACAAGAGGCTCACTAGTCACTATACTAGGCACTTTACATCTATGGTGAGTCGTCCAATTACTAGTCTTGCTCTACACCCACCCAACTGAGCGGCAGCTTAACAGTCATGTGCTCCACACCCACCCAACTGGGCGGCAGCTTTACAGTCATGTGCTCCACACCCACCCAACTGGGCGGCAGCTTAACAGTCATGTGCTCCACACCCACCCAACTGGGCGGCAGCTTTATAGCCATGTGCTCCACACCCACCCAACTGGGCGACAGCTTAACAGTCATGTGCTCCACACCCACCCAACTGGGCGGCAGCTTAACAGTCATGTGCTCCACACCCACCCAAATGGGCGGCAGCTTTACAGTCATGTGCTCCACACCCACCCAACTGGGCGGCAGCTTAACAGTCATGTGCTCCACACCCACCCAACTGGACGGCAGCTTAACAGTCATGTGCTCCACACCCACCCAACTGGGCGGCAGCTTAACAGTCATGTGCTCCACACCCACCCAAATGGGCGGCAGCTTTACAGTCATGTGCTCCACACCCACCTAACTGGGCGGCAGCTTAACAGTCATGTGCTCCACACCCACCCAACTGGGCGGCAGCTTTACAGTCATGTGCTCCACACCCACCCAACTGGGCGGCAGCTTAACACCCTACCCAACTCCCCACCCACTGAGCTAGAGAAAGTCCATCTTTGGCTAACTGCCAACAAACTCACCCTTAACATTGACAAAACGTTTTATATTCTGTTTGGCAATAAATCCTCTAATCAGATAAATCTCAAAATAAACAATACCCAAATTTGTAACAAATTAGATGGCAAATTCCTTGGCGTTCTCATCGACCACAAGCTGAATTTCCAGGGTCACATTCTAAATATATAAAAAAAAGTTTCAAAAACTGTTGGCATTCTTTCTAAGATCAGATATTATGTACCCCGCCCTGCCCTGGTTACTCTCTATTACTCCCTCATCTATCCATACCTCAACTATGGTATTTGTGCTTGGGGTTCTACTACCCAAAATCATTTACGTCCT
Organism: Procambarus clarkii; assembly: GCF_040958095.1. Classification (NCBI taxonomy): domain Eukaryota; kingdom Metazoa; phylum Arthropoda; class Malacostraca; order Decapoda; family Cambaridae; genus Procambarus; species Procambarus clarkii. The sequence continues at coordinate 1,261,037 of NC_091209.1, forward strand.
CTCATTACCCAACACAAAGCTGCTATTAGGACAATAACCAACTCTGGCCCCAGACATCACTCGGTACCCTTACTCAAATCTCTGAATATGTTAGATATTAAGTCACTGCACATTCTCTCTTGTGTATTATACATATATAAAACGCTGAACTGTAATGCCAATCCTGACCTCAAAAGCTTCATTGAAGGTTGTAACAGAACCCATGAGCACCACACCAGGAATAAATACAGTTTTGATATTCCTAGAGTACGACTTAATCAAACTAGAAATGCTCTACAAATCAAGGGACCCAGAATGTGGAATGACCTTCCCAACCATGTTAAAGACTGTACCTCTCTCAACCAGTTTAAGATAAAAACTAAACAATACCTAATAAATTCCCTGTAACCCACCTCACTCCTTTATTGTCAACCCATGTCTGTTATTTTATTTTATTATTATTATTTTTTTTTTTTTTTAATCAACACTGTTTGTCAACCTATTGTATTTGTGCTGCTTTTTCAGTCATGTTCCCCCTTTTTTTTATCTTTATTTGTATTTGTTTTCAACACTTTTTATTCTTTATGCTCAATTAGTATTAAGTTCTAGATATTAATGTTTTTCTTGCCCGAAACGCATTGCGTAATAGTGGCTTTAGGCATTGTATGTACAAGCTCTATCTATATATCAATCCATTAATGTAACATCACTTGTATGTATGTACCTTACCTGAATAAACATATTTATTTATTTATTTATTTAACAGTCATGTGCTCCACACCCACCAAAATGGGCGGCAGCTTTACAGTCATGTGCTCCACACCCACCCAACTGGGCGGCAGCTTTACAGTCATGTGCTCCACACCCACCCAACTGGGCGGCAGCTTAACAGTCATGTGCTCCACACCCACCCAACTGGGCGGCAGCTTAACAGTCATGTGCTCCACACCCACCCAAATGGGCGGCATCTTTACAGTCATGTGCTCCACACCCAACCAACTGGGCGGCAGCTTAACAGTCATGTGCTCCACACCCACCCAACTGGGCGGCAGCTTTACAGTCATGTGCTCCACACCCAACCAACTGGGCGGCAGCTTAACAGTCATGTGCTCCACACCCACCCAACTGGGCGACGGCTTTACAATCATTTGCATGAATTACTTACAGTAAGCAAATTTTAGATACTTCGCTAAGATTTCGGGCAGCACATCATTATAAATGAAGTACTTACACTTTTCTTAGACACCAATGATGGTGTTATCTCTGAATTCCGCGATTTTTTTTTAAATTCCAGTACTGTATATAATGACGCAAAGTATGCGAATAGTTCTGCAATAGTGATCCTATCCTACGTCATAATTTACATACATATCTACTTCTGTTTTGTGTATTAAAATTACTACATTTTTATGTTAATTTATTTCTGTAAATGATGATGATGATAAATTTCAATAAATGTAAGTAAGAACATAAGAACGGAAACTGGTCGCGTAAATGGAAATGGTTGTACATTTCCTTTCACCTACCTAATGCGAATATTCATGTGTCCGGACACTGGCGATGGTGTGGTATTGCCTATTTATTTGACCATATCTTTGTTTTCATTTAAGATATGTTTTCCTTGAAATGTATTTACATTATCGTCTACATCTGTCTTTATTCTGAAATAAAAACCTTTGACGTTACTTTGCATATATGTACATTCCTGCCCGAAACGCTGCGCGTGCTAGTGGCTTTACAAGACTGTAATTACCATATTTGTATCCTCACATTCCTTATGTACATTCTTGTATATGCATAAATAAATAATAAAATTAATTATAAAATGATTGGCTTGTGTGCAGGCCTTCACACTCCCTGAGCGAGCCATCAAGTAACTATAAAAAGGCATATATCTTAACTTTCACTTCTGTTATATTTATACCAAAGTATTAACATGCAGCTTATATGTCTTTCTGATAACATAAAAAACTTCGTTTTTTACAATATATAGATTCAATTAACATTGATTTTCAAAAGGTCATAGTTCCCATCGAAAGGCGAAAGGGAGAGCGTCGGCCAAGAAGCCTTGTTTAAAATATGAATATTTTTCCTCTCTAATAGGGTATAATCTCTGTGATGCATTAACACAAACTATTTTATATCTGCCTTTCTGATAACGTATATAAATATAATCTTTATTTGTGAATATTTGTTAATTAAGCAATATATCAGAGAGCGTGTAGGGTTCGGTGTTCTATGAACGAAAAGGACTGGAGTAGTTTAAATAGCGAACGCATACCAACGAATAACGCTAGTATCTATATAACAAATTTATTGTCATGTGGAATTGATTTAACTTCCAGACACTTTTTTTTAATAAATATTAAATATTTTGTGGCTGTTTATGAAAAATATTATTATAAATACACATTCTACTTGTTAATATTACCAATTAAATTTGCGACAATTTGAGCCATGAAATACGACGACTGGATCACTGTGTACAGGAGGCTGATATGGCAGCAAACACTCTCCAGGCGACCATATATCTTGGATAAGTCGCTCCACACAATTGTCGCTTGGACCGTCGACTTCCTATGGCGTCACCTCTCACATATTTACGTTTCATTTCGTTATGAAATTAGATTATTTCAGAGTAAAAATAGGTTTGATCATGTTCTACGTGTAGCACCAACATTATAGTAAGTAAATATACCATATTTCTTCATTACTTACGTAATGCTAGGACGATTTGGGTAGTTTTGGGCCGATTTGGGTAATTCTATGGACCCCCACCATGTGGTGTTGATGTTACTCAAACCAGCGTTCGTCATACGGGACGATTTGACGCCGGTCGGGCCCTTCGTTACCCAAAATGTTCGTCTTTTGGGGCGATCGTTATGCGAGGTACCACTGTATATAATATATATATATATATATATATATATATATATATATATATATATATATATATATATATATATATGTCGTACCTAGTAGCCAGAACGCACTTCTCTGCCTACTATGCAAGGCCCGATTTGCCTAATAAGCCAAGTTTTCCTGAATTATTATATTTTCTCTAATTTTTTTCTGATGAAATGATAAAGCTACCCATTTCATAATGTATGAGGTCAATTTTTTTTATTGGAGTTAAAATTAACGTAGATATATGACCGAACCTAACCAACCCTACCTAACCTAACCTAACCTATCTTTATAGGTTAGGTTAGGTTAGGTAGCTGAAAAAGTTAGGTTAGGTTAGGTTAGGTAGGTTAGGTAGTCGAAAAACAATTAATTCATGAAAACTTGGCTTATTAGGCAAATTGGGCCTTGCAAAGTAGGCAGAGAAGTGCGTTCTGGCTACTAGGTACGACATATATATATATATATATATATATATATATATATATATATATATATATATATATATATATATATATATATATATATATATATATATATATATATATAAATGTATACATTTATATATAGTGCACTTGACAGGGTGTGAAGTGACTTAGACTTAATATCTAAAATATTCAATGATTTAGATTTAAGAAAGAGGGGAGGGCAGAATGCTGTCTGTGGCTTCAGTTTGTTATTGTTCTAATTGATGATTTGTCTTGAGTAATTAGAGATCATAGATAATTTAGGGAGAACCCCAGGCAATGATACCAAAATTGTGATAAGGAAAGACAAGAGGCCAATAAAGCTTAACCAAAGTAGAGGGTGACGTACATAATATCTGATTTAGAAAAGAATGCCAAGTGATTTTAAAATATTTTTTCACTATAATTTGTATGTGACACTGGAAATTCAGCTTTTTATCAATGAGAACATCATGGAATTTACCATCTACTTTATTACCAATCTGAGAGATTAAATTAATGAGAGGTATTCGGAATGTCATTAATGTAGATGAGAAAGAGTACGCAAGTAATTATCAAAAGAGGGCACCAAGCCCGGAAGGCTACGAAGCACCATTAACTGTGTGGGATATAAAAAAATGGTAAATATCACTAAGGATGCCAATTCGAAAACAAAAGTGCATAAGGCAGACAATATCAAAGGTATCTGATTCCTCAAGGATTCTATCGAGGAACAAGTGACCACGAGGGACAGTCAGGAAACAAGACACACACGCCTCCAGGAAGTCAGGACATTCAACAAGGATATGCACGACCATAAGAGGGACAATGCAGTTTGGAAAATAAAGAGCAGGGCGGCGCTCCATTAAGTGCCTATGAATTAAACATTTATGGCTAATACGTAATCTCGTCAGAGCCATTTCTCACCACCAATTATGGTGATGGGAGGAGGGCCATGGAGACACACTACCTTCAAGAGTATGCAGTTTGTCACGAGTAACAGAAGACCAACAATCCTGCCAATGGGTAAGGATGGAGGAATGAATAACTGGGTAGAAGTCAGAATAAGGAACACCTTTAAGGGAGATGGGGCAAGTGCAGATAGCCTCCTTAGTGACAGAGTCCGCACGCTCATTTAAGGACACACAAATATGGCTGGGAAACCGGCAAAATTCCACTGTCTTAAATCTATTGGAGATAAGAAACAGCCAATGTTGAATTTCGACTACAACCAAATAAACTGGATTAAAGGGCTGCAGAGCCATGAGGGCACTGTGAGAGTCAACTACAACAATAAAGGAAAATTGATAACAAGAAAGCTGTTGACAAAGAGCATACAAAATAGCACAAAGTTCTGCTGTGGAGATGCTAGTCTCTGGATGCAGGCGACACATAGGTGTGGTCAGGAAAAACAACAGAGTAGGCTACACCATCTGCAGACTTTGACCCCATCTGTGAAGACGGAAATGGAGCGGAAGTGTGAAGAAAAGTGTGCAAGGAAAAGTACGACATAAGCGAGAGTGAGGAGGGTGTTGTAGGGACTGTGCAATGTAGCAAAGACAGTAGCGATCATGGCGATCCTGTAGATACAGTATGCCTGTTTCATCATACCAGCTTAGGGTAGGAGTCAAACGCAAGGCACCAGAGCTGAGGTATAACCCATTATGATGCAGAGCATCAAGACAGCATAGAGTAGAAGGAGAGGCAGACGAGTAAGCAAGACAACCATACTTGAGTTTAGACAGCACGAAGGTGGAGCGTGCTCGTATGAGCTCCCCGGGAAGTATAACTTACCTTAAGTAAGTTAAGGACCTTAGAGCATCCAACTCAGAGGTTAGAGATATAGGGAGACCAAAACAAACGAGTTTCAAAGATTAACTCCATAAGTTTAGCAAAATCTTTGCACAAAAGGGGATTACCATAAAGCGACAAAGGGGGATGAAGAACGACCTACTTCCGAGTAAAAGTCATCGCAAAAGTTTTAGTTGTAGTGAACTTGATGCCATGATTGGTGTCCCAGGATGACACGGCATCAATCGCAAGTTGAAGTCGCCGTTGAAGGAAAGGCAAGTCATCACCTTGACAGCAATGGGTAAGATTGTCAACATAGAGAGCTGATGAGATTCCAGAGGGAAGGGAGTAAAGAAGACCACTGAGGGCAACCAGGAAAATTAGTAAGTGCTCAGAACACTACTGTGGGGTACACCTTCATATTGCCGTAAAGAGGCAGAATGGTACAAACCATCACTAAAGGAACGATTAGAGCGGAAGATTTGTAGGAAGAGGAAGAGATTACCACGAATGGAGTTGGGACAAAATATGGTATCTCCAGGTGGTGTCATATGCCTTTTTCAGGTCAAAAAAAGGACAGCAACAACAGAGGTCTTTGCAGCAAAAGCAGTACATATATAGACCATGTTCACCAAGACATCATTCATGACACTTGTAAAAGCCAAATTGAGAAGGTAAGTAATAATAAATAATAATTTTTATAATAATAATAATTTTTATTTAGGCAAAGGTACATACATAAAGAGATTTTACAAAGTTTGTTGGCTTTATAGATAGAGCTAGTACATACAATGCCTAAAGCCACTATTACGCAAAGCGTTTCGGGCAAGTGGTGGCGATAGTGTTCTAAGAACATCATAAGGACATTGAACATACGTTCAAAGAGTTTGCAGACGCAACTCGTGAGGGCAATGGGGCAGATGTCCTTAGCAGCTGTCCCTAGAGACCCTGGTTTCTGAATAGGAAAAACCACCACCTGAAGCCAGTTCTCAGGGACAAATGATGACTGCCAGATAAGGTTAAACAGATTCAGTATATACTGAAACCATGCATTGAGAGAGGTGACATTCATTAGGAGATGTTTTGCTTTCTGAGCCCGCTGTCATAGAACCGCAGAGAGTCAGGGCAGACTGGAGTTCGGAGAGAGAGATCATTATAGAGAAGCTGGAGATGTGAGCGAAAATCTATAGGACAAGATTCATGAAGGTGCTTACGAATAAGGAAAGATGAAGGAAGACTAGAACTGGAGCCACCAGTCGAAAAAGGGGAACACAGTTCGGTGGCGACTGACACAGGATCCGCCACAATAGAATCATGGAAGTGAAGGACTGGTGAGACAACTGGAACAAACTTACCCGCAATCTTATGGATTTTCTTCCAGATCTGGGGCAGAGGAATATCAGACGTAATGGTGGAGACAAAAGATTTCCAACTCTCACGTTTAACCGTACGGACCGCAGTCACCTTATAAAACAAAAGAAAACAGCCGTCTGTCTGCATCTGTCTTTCTTCCAGGCTGCACTCTTACAGAGGACAGTCGAAACACCCAGCATTCCACCTGGGAACGTACTTCCGCATGCCCCTGGAGGTAGAGCAAGGAATAGAGTGAAGGGCAGTGTCTAATATGGTGTGATGAAAAAGGAGTAGGGCTCAACGGTGAGGCAGATAGGAGAGGTCAGAAAGAGTAGCAGGTAGAGTGAATAGATTCCAGTCAGCCTTGGCAAACTGCAACCTAGGGAAGGAGAGGGAATGGTAAAGAGAAAAAGGTGACAAGGATGGGGAAATGGTCACTGTTATGGAGGTCACGAAGAATCCACCACGTGAAATCTAAATAAAGAGAAGACGAAAAAGAGGGAGGTGGTGATGAAGAAGAGGAACTACAGGAGGGGTAAAAGTCAAAGCATGAACACAGGCGAGAGGAAGGATGTTGCAAGGACCGCGCAAGATATCAAAGACAGTAGCGATCACGGCGATCCTGGAAAGATACAAAGGCAATATCAACATATAAGTTGAGGGTGGGAGTCGAACGAAAGGCACCAGAGCTGAGGCGCAACCCAGTATGGTGCAAAGCATCAAGACGACGAAGAGTAGAAGGAGACGAGTAAGCAGGGCAACCATAAGCGAGTTTAGACAGGACGAGAGACGAATGTAAAGAGAGGAGTGTGTGGCTATCAGCTCCCCAAGAAGTATGGGACAAAACCTTAAGGATGGTAAGGGTCTTGGAGCATTCAACTCGGAGGTAAGAGATATGAGGCGACCAAGACAAACGAGTGTCAAAGATTAACCCCAAAACCTTAGTGGACTACCTGAACACAAGGGGATGACCATAAAGCAAAAGAGGGACAAAGAATGACATGCTTCTGAGTAAAAGTTATAGCACAAGTCTTAGACATAGAGAACTTGAAGCCATGATCAGTTGCCCAAGATGACATGGCATCAATCACAAGTTGATGCCACCATTGAAGGAGAGGCGAATCATCATCCCGACAGCAAAGAGCAAGATCGTCGACATAGAGAGCGAAGAAAACGCCAGAAGGGAGGAAATAAGACCATTGAGGGCAACTAGAAAAAGAGTAGTGCTCAGAACACTACCTTGGGGTACACCCTCATATTGCCTAAAAGGGGCAGAGAGAGTGGCACTAAGCCTAACTCGAAACAAACGAGAGATAAAGCTTTGGAGGAAGAGAGGGAGATTACCACAAAGGCAAGATGAATGAAGTTGTGACAGAATATGATATCTCCAGGTGGTGTCGTAAGCCTTTTCCAGGTCAAAGAAGACGGCAACAACAGAGGTCTTCGCAGCAACAGCAGTACAAATATAGACCTCCAAGTTTGCCAGGACATCTGTTGTGCTGCGGCACTTGCGAAAACCAAATTATGAAGGGAAGAGGTGGTGAGTGTTCTAAAAACCACATCTGACAAACGTTAACCATACGTTCAAAAGAGTTTGCAGACAACTCATGAGGGCAATAGGGTGGAAGTCCTTAGGGAATGTCCCGAGAGACCCTGGAAACATAACAGGGAGGACAGGGACAACGGCATCGAGCCAGTCCTCAGGTACTGAAGACGACTCTCAGACCCGATTATACAGACTCAGTAAATACCGAGACATGCACAGATGGAGATGGCGAAGCATCTCACAATGACTGCCAACTGAACCCACTGCCATAGAACCACAGAGGGCCAGGGCAGACTTAAGTTCAGAGAGAGAGACGGGATCGTTATAGGGAAGGCTGAGATGAGTGTAGAAATCTAAAGGACGAGATTCAAGAACAGGCTTACGAAGAAGGAAAGATTAAGGAAGATGAGAACCAGAGCAAACAGACGAAAAGTGGGAACCCAGTTCGGTCACAACGTGCAACGGGTCCACCACAAGAGTACCACGGAGGTGGAGGACCGGTGAGACATCAGAAGCAAACTTACCCACTATCTTGCGGATACCCCTCCAGATCTGCGGCAGAGTATTTTCGGACGTAATAGTGGAAACATAAAACCTCCAACACTCACGTTTACCTGTACAGATGGTCCTACGGACCACTGAACTCGCCTTCCGAAACAAAAGACAAGAATCAGCCATCTGCCGGCGGCGGTGTCTCTTCCAGGCTGCACGCTTATAGCAGACAGCCCAAGCACAGTCCACATTCCACCAGGGAACGCACTTCCATGTTACGAGGGAATGGGAGGGCAGGGGGAGAGATAGGAATAATCACGGAAGCGACCAGGATGAGCACCAAGCATCGGCTCCTGGAGACGGACACAAAGGAGCAAAAACTGTGAAATCAAAAGTTGGAGTTTATGGAAATTGGTGTAATATCCATGAATATTCCATTGAAAAATAGACATCGACAAAAAGAGAAAGGACAGGAACAGAGAACAATGAAGAAACAAAGGTTAAAAAGGAACACAGCATGTCAAAGAAGTACAGGAACAGGATCAGGGTCAGCGAAGTCAGGGATAAGGGGCATGGGTAAACTGAGTAAGGATGGAGGGAAGGGAGTGGGAGGACAGACCAGAAGCAGATGAGCAGGGACCAGAGGAGGAGGCAACCGAGAGGGACTTTCAAGGACAGCAGGAGGGGCAGAAACCAGGAAGCACACCTCAGCAAGGGCAGGAACCGAGAGGGTAGCGGGGGCCAAAGAAACCTCCACAGCAGGAACAGGGGGCTCGACCACCGAAATGGGAGGGGTGGAGCGATAGAGTCAGAGGTAGGGGGCGAGGATGAAAGTGAAGCTTTCTTACCAGTCGGGGAGGAGGAAGAAGATAAGCCAGGCTTTTGCTTCTGACTCAGAGAGGCAGGTGTTACAGCAGCAACGTACTGGGCAACAGACTCAAACGTCTAAACAGAAGAAGAACGAAAGCGAACAACACGATGATCGCTAGGAGAAGGATGGATATCAGCTCGCACAGACAGGCGGCGTGGAGAGCTAAGAGACAGAGGAGAAGGATGGGAAGGAGGATCAAAGGGAGATGAGAAAGAAGACACAGGAGACGTGGCAAACTGGGTAGAAAGAAAAGGAACCCCAGACAGAGAACCAGGAGGGGGGACCCTTCGGGTGAGAATGTAAAGGAACAGGGGAGCAGGCGGTGGGCGTATCTGGGTCTATGGCCTGGAAACTGTTGAGACTGAGGAAGGTGGGAAGGACGAGGAGAGGAAGAGCGCAACACGTGAGCGTAAGAAACCCCAGCAAAAGGGGGAGGAGGGGGATGATGAACTTGGCGCCTCACCTCAGGAAATGACAAACGTTCCCAGTGCTTCATGTTGAGGACGGCTGCCTCAAGTTTGTAATGGATACACGCGCGAGAGAAGGTAGGGTGGGCATCACCGCAATTGAGGCCACGAGCCTGGGGAGAAGTGCACTCCGACTTAAAGTGACCTTCGTTCCCACACATAGGGCAGAGAGAGAGAATACTGGAGCATTTAAGGGCACCATGTCCGAACTTCCAGCACTTATTACAAAGCCGAGAAGAGGGTATGTACTCCTGAATGGAGCATCTGGCACCAGCAAGAATAACAGAGGGCAGAAGTGTCCAACCATCAAAGGTAATTTTCACAAGCCGAAGGGACAGATGGCGACAGACACGAGGGGGTCATGAACGTGTAAACCTGGAGAACAGAATGGCCTTGGGCCTCGAGGACATGTTTAATATCCTCGTGGCAGTCCTTGAGGTTCCTAATACCGGTTGCAACATGGTGTGGGAGGAGAACAGTGCCAACACTGGCACTTAACTGAGCATTCTTGGAGATCCGAACAGGGAGAGTCACCTCAATGCAGGACAAAGTCGCCAAGTGGACAGCTGCATCCCGAGAAGAAGCAGCAACAACATGTGTACCGAGATGGGTGGGGTTAAAAGTAACAGAGGCATCTACTGAACCAACAAGGTCCCTATGGAGGGAGAAATTGTCAGCAGTAGAATCTAAATGATGGAGGTCAAAGTATCAAGGGACCTAGAATGTGAAATGACTTTCCCAACCATGTTAAAGACTGTACCTCTCTCAACCAGTTAAGATAAAAACAAAGCTATACCTAATAAATTCCCTGTAACCTACCTTACCCCTCTATTGTCAACCAATGTGTTTTTTTTAAATGACGCTGTTTGCCGACCGAATTGTATTTGTGCTGCTTTTCCAGCCATGTTCCCCCCTTTTTATCTCTTTTTTTTTTTATTTGTTCTCAACTCAATTTATTCTTTATGCTCAATTAGTATTAAGCTTTAGTCATTTAAGTTTTTCATGCCCGAAACGCTTTGCGTAATAGTGGCTTCAGGCATTGTATGTACTAGCCCTATCTATAAATCCATCACTCTTTGTAAAATCTCTTGTATGTATGTATCTTACCTAAATAAACATTTGATTTGATTTGATTTTGACTTAGTCCACGTAGCAAGATCAAACAAGGCATGGTACGAATTGGTATGGGAAGGAAGCATGTGAGAGCGGCCATGGCGGGGACGGTGGTGAGAACCCCCTAGAGAGAGAGAGGGGGGGGGGTCATAAGGTGCAGTAGTCACAATGAGAGATGGAGTCGTTCTAGGGGACGAGGTAGTCACCACAGGGGCTTGGGGCTCGACCCAACCACAGAAGAGGAAGGGGAGCGGGGGAGTAGTCCAGTCTGGGCCCAATGTAGCGGGGGCTACAGAGCCAGGCTTTCCATCACAGTCCGACTCGGGGCCCTGGTCTCCCACCCCACATTTGAGAAGTTAAAAATAAGTGTCAGATATCAGCATGTAAATGAACAGGTAATTATTTCATCAACAAACAAGCCCCCATACCCACCATGGCGCCACAATTAGAGGATAGGACACCCGATAAGACGTGTCCCCCCCCCCCAGGGGTGCATCGTGGATATATGCCCTGCAATCACCACTTTAAGAACCATCAGTCCATCAAGATTGGGCTCAGCAACGAAGAAAAAGAGTGACAATAAAAGTGTCCCTTTGCTCAACAATTTCGGGTACCTCAGTTTTACGGGCGAGAGACTGTGCCTCACCTAACACCCAGTGTAAAACAGAAGATGACATCTAAAAGAATGATCAAGAATAGCAAAAAAGTCGCTGGGAAATAGCAATTAAAAAGGAGAATTGGGAAGGAAAACTTAAACTTAGTAGGAAAAAGCATCAGCACAATTAGTGAAGAAGGCAGCAGGAGCATAAGGCTTCAAAAGGACAGAGGACACTGTCCCATGGAGCATCACACTCTAGCATCTGCCAACCAAGCCCCCTCACGATGGCAACGAGCTGGAAAGGGAGGGGGAGATGAGAAAGACGAGAGGGTGAAGAATACTGCCCGGTGAGACACCAGTGTTTATGGGTAGAGTGGGAAAATTGGAATCATTCACAGAGACATACTGGAGCCTGTCACTGCATGAGGTAAGATTGTAGGTATTGGAGGGAGTGACCTCTTACTCCGTAATGTTGCAATTTAAGAAAGTTAATGTGTTTACAGTGTCAAAACGTCTTATGTAGGTCAACAAATAAATGAATAAGTTTTCCAAGGGCTGCATAAATGAAATTAATCATACTAACTGGGCATGATTGGTCCTTTTTTGGGCCTGAAGCCATTATGGGAAGAACTAAGTATAAATAGGAGTATGGCTGCGTGTAAATTAACTTTAAAATAATTTAGACAAAATCGGCAGAATTGATATTGGTCTATAATTGTTGACTTCAGTGAGATTGCTGCTTTTATGGACTAAGGTTACTCTTGCTTTTTTTCTCAAAATATCAGGAAAGGTTTAGAGTTCAAATAATTTGTTGTAGAGCAATGCAATGGCTGGAGCTAAAAATCTTGAGGCTTTTTTTGTAAATTAGGGGTGGTATCTCAACATACAGTATCTATACATGGGGTTCATTCATCCACTGCAAACTACCTCAAGCCCATCATCACCCAACAAAAATCTGCTATCATAACAATAAAACTGTCTTCAAACAACACCCAACCTCTCTGTTTAACCCTTAAACTGTGCATGGCGTATATATACGCCCAGAGTAACATGTCCCATGGTGCGCATGGCTTATATATACGCCATAGGGTGCCAGGCCTGATTCAAATGGCCCGCGGCTACACGGGGTTCACAGTAGCTTCCTCAGGGCTCTTGTAAACAGATGCCATTTAAAAAAAAAAATCGTGGGCAATATTCTCAGGTGTGAGAGGCACAGTACTGTTGGAGCAACCAAGGCCGGCGCACACAGCATGAGCGAACAGCATTGCTGTTCAGCTTGTGACCACAGCATCGCCGAAAAATGGCAAAATAAATATATAATTGTTATTATTTAGCGATGACAATATTACAGATGACCCATGACTGTGATATAAATAACCAGGGTTGTGATAATAGCAGGATTGTTGTAATAATTAGCGCTGTGGGAGGAGTGATGCTGAGAGACGGAGGGAGACAGCATCGTTTACTGACTGTGTGGCTACCTGTTATTGTTTGCATTCACCATACCAGGTCAGTGATTCTCTATGCTGAACGCAAATGCAGATACTTATATATAATGTGTGTATTAGTGTAATAACAGCAAAAGGATTATGCTGGGAGGAGCCATTTGGGTGACGGAGGTGATGTCGTCTGCACGATTTGTCTAGCTGTTTAGAGGGTGGCCACTATGCTCTTTGGGCGCACTACAAGCTTAGGTGTACAGTTATGGTGCATAAAACATGTAGATACTTATATATAATATGTGTATATAGGGTAATAACACTGCAAAAGGTATTGTTGGGGGAGAAAGTTTAGAGCGTGTAACCTTGAAAGAGTGAGGGAGCCGCCAGCCGCCATCTGTGTGTAGCGACGACTCTTAGTGCCTGAACTAACTATATCAGCTTAGCTGTACAGTTGTGGTGAACAAAATATATACATACTTATATATAACGTCTGTATATAGTGTAATAACACCACAAATGGTATTGTTGGGGGAGAACGTTTAGTGCGTGTGTTGAGGGAGTGGCTGGCTGGTGTGTGGCGGTAACTCTTCGTTGCTTTTCGACTCTCAATACCAACTTAGTGGTTCGTTATGGTGACCAAAACATGCAGATACTTATATATAACCTGTGTATAGAGTGTAATAGCAGCAAAACTATTTGTTTATTGTTTTATAAACATAATAATTGAATCACTAATATGCACATCATACTTTTGAGTATAGCGATTATTCACCACTTTTATTATATAAATATATTACAATACACACTATTGAATAATATTACTGCAAAAAAACTAAGAAAAAATCAATCGGAGACATTGAAACAATTAGGTAATAATATCTTTGTGGCAAATCCCACCTGTCAGCACGGGTGACGCTGACCGGGTCTGACGACCGCTCTGTCAACGCTCACTTTTTGCCAGACTTCCTCGGTCAATTGTGCCCAAAATATGTCACCTACGATTTTTTTTTTCCGTGCTCAGGGGACACAAATTAACATGTTTAGAAGACGAAAAAAAAATTTTGAATTTTTTTTTTCTTGCGCACAGGGGTGTAAATGTCCCAAGGACCCCTGAGCAGTGTAAGGGTTAAAATCCTTGAACATGCTACATATACACTCACTCTACACATTCTCTTGTGCTATTTACAAGTACAAAACATTGTTCCTAAATGCTAACCCTGATCTGAAACTCTCCATTGATAGACGTAATAGAACCCACAAGCACCACAACATAAATATCTCTTCGATATAATTTTTTTATATAAATTGACAGTCAGGATAATATAATTGCCAATCAGACTAATATAACTTTGAATCAGGGTTTTTCACCCACAGGGTTATTGATCAATGGAACTGCCGACCCACCGAAGCCATAACTTCCAAAACTGTGCTGAATTTCAAAATATACCTGGAAAAAATCATGAAAGCAAACTGGGAGGGAAAAGGAAACCTTCAACAAGCCGACGACTTCCTGTTCTCATCGAGGCAACTCGGGTTAGTGGCCCTCAGGTAAATCGGGTAAAATATTATTCCCAGACAATTACAGCATAACTGATAAAGTTAGGCTAGAGTAATAAATTTCTGGTAAATTTAGAGTGATAAATTTTTAGAGTAATATAAATTTAAATTTCATATTAACTTGACTGACAGCTATAATGCCAATCAGCCTTCAATATACTCTTCGGTGAAATATTTATAATCAAGAGTAGAACTCATAAATAGGCCTAAACAAAAAATAAAAAATGGACATCAGTTTGCATATGAATCTGATGAGAAAATTCCTGGATTAATATACATTTCCTTACCAATCAAATGATCTCACCTTAAGTATGTCTCAGATTGTCTTCTTCACCAACTCCAATGCTAAATAATATTACAACAAAAATGTCCATAACTTAGCAACAGAGTATATTACATTTTAAATGAATTTCCACAGGAAGCAAAAAAAGGAAGCACATTATTTACATATATAAAGAAAAACATTTAAAGCATTGTTTTACCTTTGCTAAATTAAATAGGTACGTCTATACAGTACTTATAAGCAATTTTGAGTTTTCCTAGCGACAGCTTCTCCAGTTCTTGCTTGGTCATCTAACTTTCATAAAAGAACAATATAATAAAATATCTTTTATATCTTTACCTTTCATTGTGAAGTGTATTTGTCAAACAAAATATAATTACCTCTGAAGAACATCCAACTGACATTGTGATAGCACACTGTTAGATTAAAGGTATGTTAATACAGTATACCATTATGTGCCTCATTATCCTTCAACAATCTCTTAATTATTTTCCACACTCAAAGTGTTTAGCCTATTATTTGCATGTATCATTTTGTGCCTCTTCATACTTCCAAGTTGACTAAATCTCTTTCCACACTCTGGACACTCGTGAGGTTTATCACCTGAATGCACTAACATGTGAGTCTTCATACTTCCACGCTGACTGAATCTCTTCCCACACTCTGGACACTCATGCAGTTTCTCACCTGAATGCACTAACATGTGCTGTATTATAGATCCACGTTCTCTAAATTTTTTACCACACTCGGCACATTGAAAAGGTCTCTCATCCGCATGCACCTTCCTGTGAGTCTTCATACTTCCAAGATGCCTGAATCTTTTCCCACACTCTGGACATTTATTAGGTTTATCATCTGAATGCACTAACATATGAGTCTTCAAATGTCCACGCCGACTGAATCTCTTCTCACACTCTCGACACTTATGAGGTTTATCACCTAAATGCTCTAACATGCGAGTCTTCATATTTCCACGCCGACTGAATCTCTTCCCACACTCTGGACACTCGTGATGTTTGTCACCTGAATGTACTAACATGTGAGTCTTCACATCTCCACGACGGGTGAATACCTTCGGACACTGTGGACACTGGTGAGGTTTGTCACCTGAATGTACTAACATGTGAGTCTTCACATCTTGAGGACGGGTGAATACCTTCGGACACTGTGGACACTGGTGAGTCTTCATCTTCTTTATGACAGGTGCAGTTTGTGTGAAGGTTTTCTCCCCCGGATGTTGGGAGAAGCGTCAAGGCTTGAGTGTTGTTTCTTAGAGTTAGACTTGATGTGAGCACTTGGCAGTCAATGGTGGTGCTTCTTCCTTATGATAGGTGCAGTTTGTGTCAAGGTTTTCCCTTAATGCTCGTGCTGGACATCACCGGTAGAGGGTCGGTAGAAGACGCTGCTAAAAGAAGGTAGAAGTAGAAGACGCTGCTAAAGGTAGAAGACGGTAGAAGCTGTAGAAGCTTCTACTGCCGGTAGAAGACGCTGCTAAAATGGCGGCGGTTGTTTACCCTCTCATCACCTGAGCGTTCCAATGTTTTTGTCTGGTTCCACATATCATTTTTCCTACTTCTTATTTTTGTTTATAACTGGCCATTTGCAATTAACGCTTATATTTATCCTCATGTTTTTCAATCAAAGAATGTACTTTGGAATTGTTTCTTTAAACATAACGCCACATGATTATACTTTTTGAAGGAAACAGCTCTCCCACAGGGATATCCGATACGGGGACTGGTCAAGTCGTCTACTGAAATTTCGGATACCGGGCTAAAAACAACTTCGTTCACTGAGAAGTTTGTACATTCAAACCGTTTTTTTCGTATATGCGCTGGTTTGTGTTCGCTGCTGTTCTCGTCTGAATAACTACATGACACTTCATCATATAATTAGCGCTTCCATTAACAATGCTTAGCGCACTGTTTGTATTACTTTGTTTGTTAACAAAGCGCTCTCGTATCAGAGAAGGGAAGGGAAGAGAACTCTTAGGGGGGGAAAGCGCAAGCCATAAAGACTATATAGCATCAGAGGTCTATATTGTATATAGACCTCTGTATATTGATTGTATAAACATCAGAGGTCCACGGTTGATCAACGTCCTACCAGCGAGCATCAGAAATATTGCCGGAACAACCGTGGACATCTTCAAGAGGAAACTAGATTGTTTTCTCCAAGAAGTTTTTTTTTTCTCTCTCTCTACCACAGACGTGGCCACACATTTACAATGCTAAGCAGCATATATACATTTTCTTCTGTCCTCCATGGAAAGGGTTAGAGAAGTGTTAAACATATAGTTCAAGGGTTTATTGAACACTCAACCACAGAAGGTGATTCGGTGCTTTTAAAATGCTAAGCTAACCTACATACGTAAATACATAGATACACAGATTTACGTATGCCCTACATAAAGTGTTCGATGTGTCTTTTACATAGTGCCATTAATGTGCATTTACAAAGGTGAAATGTAATTCTGATCGGGGAGAAAAAACAAGCCAGGAGTTGGGGGGACCTTAATTTATTAAGTAATGTTTACAGAGCAACTGCTGTACCACAATAAAAGATGTCGTGTAACATGACTGAGTAGAATGCCAGTACTGCAAGATGCAACTAAGGGAATGAGTCGTAGGACATTAACCGTGCCTAGTGCCGGCTAGCCAAGCAATGTTGCAGTACACGCAATCACCTTTGTAATGCTCACCTAGTTGTGCTCCCCTAGATATGCTCACCTAGTTGTGCTCACCCAGATATGCTCACCTAGATGTGCTCACCTAGATGTGCTCACCTAGATGTGCTCACCTAGATATGCTTACCTAGTTGTGCTCACCTACATGTGCTCACCTAGATGTGCTCACCTAGATGTGCTCACCTAGATATGCTCACCTAGATGTGCTCACCTAGCTGTGCTCCCCTAGATGTGCTCACCTAGATGTGCTAACCTAGATATGCTCACCTAGATATGCTCACTTAGATGTGCTCCCCTAGATGTCCTCACCTAGATGTGCTCACCTAGTTGTGCTCACCTAGATATGCTCACCTAGATGTGCTCACCTAGATGTGCTCCCCTAGATGTGCTGACTTAGAAGTGCTCACTTAGAAGTGCTCACCTAGATGTGCTCACCTAGATGTGTTCACCTAGATATGCTTACCTAGATGTGCTCACCTAGATGTGCTCACTTAGAAGTGCTCACCTAGTTGTGTTCACCTAGATGTGCTCACTTAGAAGTGCTCATCTAGATGTGTTCACCTAGATGTACTCACTTAGAAGTGCTCACTTAGAAGTGCTCACCTAGATGTGCTCACCTAGATGTGCTCACCTAGATGTGCTCACCTAGATGTGCTCACCTAGATGTGCTCACCTAGATGTGCTCACCTAGATGTGTTCACCTAGATGTGCTCACTTAGAAGTGCTCACCTAGATGTGCTCACCTAGATGTGCTCACTTAGAAGTGCTCACCTAGATGTGCTCACCTAGATGTGCTCACTTAGATGTGCTCACCTAGATGTGTTCACCTAGATGTGCTCACCTAGATGTGCTCACCTAAATGTGCTCACCTAGTGGTCCTCACCTACATGTGCTCACCTAGATGTGCTGACTTAGATGTGCTCACCTAGATGTGCTTACATAGGTGTGCTCACCTAGATGTGCCCACCTAGATGTGTTCACCTAGATGTGCTTACCTAGATGTGCTCACCTAGATGTGCTCACCTAGATGTGCTCACCTAAATGTGCTCACCTAGAGGTCCTCACCTAGATGTGCTCAACTAGATGTGCCCACCTACATATGCTCACCTAGATGTGCTCACCTAGATGTGCCCACGTAGATGTGCTCACCTAGATATGCTCACCTAGATGTGCCCACCTAGATGCGTTCACCTAGATGTGCTTACATAGGTGTGCTCACCTGGATGTGCTCACCTAGATGTGCTCACCTAGAGGTCCTCATCTACATGTGCTCACCTAGATGTGCTCACCTAGATGTGCTCACATAGATGTGCTCACCTAGATGTGCTCACTTAGATGTGCTCACCTAGATGTGCTGACTTAGATGTGCTCACCTAGATGTGCTGACTTAGATGTGCTCACCTAGATGTGCTCACCTAGATGTGCTCAGCTAGATGTGCTCACCTAGATGTACTGACTTAGATGTGCTCACCTAGATGTGCTCACCTAGATTTGCTCACTTAGATGTGCTCACTTAGATGTGCTCACCTAGATGTACTCAGCTAGATGTGCTGACTTAGATGTGCTCAGCTAGATGTGCTCACTTAGATGTGCTCACCTAGATGTGCTCACCTAGATGTGCTCACCTAGATGTGCTCACCTAGATGTGCTCACCTAGATGTGCTTACCTAGATGTGCTCACCTAGATGTGCTCACCTAGATGTGCTCACCTAGATGTGCTCACTTAGATGTGCTCACCTAGATGTGCTCACCTAGATGTGCTCACCTAGATGTGCTCACCTAGATGTGCTCACCTAGATCTGCTCACCTAGATGTGCTCACCTAGATGTGCTCACCTAGATGTGCTCACCTAGATGTGCTCACCTAGATGTGCTCACCTAGTTGTGCTCACCTAGATGTGCTCACCTAGATGTGCTCACCTAGATGTGCTTACCTAGATGTGCTCACCTAGATGTGTTCACCTAGATGTGCTCACCTAGAGGTCCTCACCTAGATGTGCTCACCTAGATGTGCTGACTTAGATGTCCTCACCTAGATGTCCTCACCTAGATGTGCCCACATAGATGTGCTCACCTAGATGTGCTCACCTAGATGTGCTCACTTAGATGTGCTCACTTAGATGTGCTCACCTAGATGTACTCAGCTAGATGTGCTGACTTAGATGTGCTCACCTAGATGTGCTCACCTAGATGTGCTGACTTAGATGTGCTCAGCTTGATGTGCTCACCTAGATGTGCTCACCTAGATGTGCTCACTTAGATGTGCTCACCTAGATGTGCTCACCTAGATGTGCTCACCTAGAGGTCCTCACCTAGATGTGCTCACCTAGATGTGCTTACATAGGTGTGCTCACCTAAATGCGTTCACCTAGATGTGCTTACATAGGTGTGCTCACCTAGATGTGCCCACCTAGATGTGTTCACCTAGATGTGCTTACCTAGATGTGCTCACCTAGATGTGCTCACCTAGATGTGCTCACCTAGATGTGCCCACCTACATATGCTCACCTAGTTGTGCTCACCTAGATGTGCTCACCTAGATGTGCTCACCTAGATGTGCTCACCTAGATGTGCCCACCTACATATGCTCACCTAGTTGTGCTCACCTACATGTGTTCACCTAGATATGCTTACCTAGATGTGCTCACCTAGATGTGCTCACTTAGAAGTGCTCACCTAGTTGTATTCACCTATATGTGCTCACTTAGAAGTGCTCATCTAGATGTGTTCACCTAGATGTACTCACCTAGATGTGCTCACCTAGATGTGCTCACCTAGATGTGCTCCCCTAGATATGCTCACCTAGATGTGTTCACCTAGATGTGCTCACTTAGAAGTGCTCACCTAGATGTGCTCACCTAGATGTGCTCACTTAGAAGTGCTCACCTAGATATGCTCACCTAGATGTGCTCACTTAGATGTGCTCACCTAGATGTGTTCACCTAGATGTGCTCACCTAGATGTGCTCACCTAAATGTGCTCACCTAGTGGTCCTCACCTACATGTGCTCACCTAGATGTGCTGACTTAGATGTGCTCACCTAGATGTGCTTACATAGGTGTGCTCACCTAGATGTGCCCACCTAGATGTGTTCACCTAGATGTGCTTACCTAGATGTGCTCACCTAGATGTGCTCACCTAGATGTGCTCACCTAAATGTGCTCACCTAGAGGTCCTCACCTAGATGTGCTCATCTAGATGTGCCCACCTACATATGCTCACCTAGATGTGCTCACCTAGATGTGCCCACGTAGATGTGCTCACCTAGATGTGCTCACCTAGATGTGCCCACCTAGATGCGTTCACCTAGATGTGCTTACATAGGTGTGCTCACCTGGATGTGCTCACCTAGATGTGCTCACCTAGAGGTCCTCATCTACATGTGCTCACCTAGATGTGCTCACCTAGATGTGCTCACATAGATGTGCTCACCTAGATGTGCTGACTTAGATGTGCTCACCTAGATGTGCTGACTTAGATGTGCTCACCTAGATGTGCTGACTTAGATGTGCTCACCTAGATGTGCTCACCTAGATGTGCTCAGCTAGATGTGCTCACCTAGATGTACTGACTTAGATGTGCTCACCTAGATGTGCTCACCTAGATGTGCTCACTTAGATGTGCTCACTTAGATGTGCTCACCTAGATGTACTCAGCTAGATGTGCTGACTTAGATGTGCTCAGCTAGATGTGCTCACCTAGATGTGCTCACTTAGATGTGCTCACCTAGATGTGCTCACCTAGATGTGCTCACCTAGATGTGCTCACCTAGATGTACTCACCTAGATGTGCTTACCTAGATGTGCTCACCTAGATGTGCTCACCTAGATGTGCTCACCTAGATGTGCTCACTTAGATGTGCTCACCTAGATGTGCTCACCTAGATGTGCTCACCTAGATGTGCTCACCTAGATGTGCTCACCTAGATCTGCTCACCTAGATCTGCTCACCTAGATGTGCTCACCTAGATGTGCTCACCTAGATGTGCTCACCTAGTTGTGCTCACCTAGATGTGCTCACCTAGATGTGCTCACCTAGATGTGCTTACCTAGATGTGCTCACCTAGATGTGTTCACCTAGATGTGCTCACCTAGAGGTCCTCACCTAGATGTGCTCACCTAGATGTGCTGACTTAGATGTCCTCACCTAGATGTCCTCACCTAGATGTGCCCACATAGATGTGCTCACCTAGATGTGCTCACCTAGATGTGCTCACTTAGATGTGCTCACTTAGATGTGCTCACCTAGATGTACTCAGCTAGATGTGCTGACTTAGATGTGCTCACCTAGATGTGCTGACTTAGATGTGCTCAGCTTGATGTGCTCACCTAGATGTGCTCACCTAGATGTGCTCACTTAGATGTGCTCACCTAGATGTGCTCACCTAGATGTGCTCACCTAGAGGTCCTCACCTAGATGTGCTCACCTAGATGTGCTTACATAGGTGTGCTCACCTAAATGCGTTCACCTAGATGTGCTTACATAGGTGTGCTCACCTAGATGTGCCCACCTAGATGTGTTCACCTAGATGTGCTTACCTAGATGTGCTCACCTAGATGTGCTCACCTAGATGTGCTCACCTAGATGTGCCCACCTACATATGCTCACCTAGTTGTGCTCACCTAGATGTGCTCACCTAGATGTGCTTACCTAGATGTGCTCACCTAGATGTGCTCACCTAGATGTGCTCATCTAGATGTGCCCACCTAGATGTGCTCACCTAGATGTGCTCACCTAGATGTGCCCACCTACATATGCTCACCTAGTTGTGCTCACCTAGATGTGCTCACCTAGATGTGCTTACCTAGATGTGCTCACCTAGATGTGCTCACCTAGATGTGCTCATCTAGATGTGCCCACCTAGATGTGCTCACCTAGATGTGCTCACCTAGATGTGCTCACCTAGATGTGCTCACCTAGATGTGCTAACCTAGATGTGCTCACCTAGAAGTGCTCACCTAGATGTGCTTACCTAGATGTGCTCACTTAGATGTGCTCACCTAGATGTGCTCACCTAGATGTGCTCACCTAGATGTGCTTACCTAGATGTGCCTACCTGTATGTACTCACCTAGATGTGCCTACCAGTATGTGCTCACCTAGATGTGCCTACCAGTATGTGCTCACCTAGATGTGCTCACCTAGTTGTACTCACCTAGATGTGCTCACCTAGTTGTACTCACCTAGATGTGCCTACCTGTATGTATTCACCTAGATGTGCCTACCAGTATGTGCTCACCTAGATGTGCCGACCAGTATGTGCTCACCTAGTTGTGCTCATCTAGATGTGCTCACCTGGATGTGCTCACCTAGATGTGCTCACCTAGATGTGCTCACCTAGTTGTGCTCACCTAGATGTGCTCACCTAGATGTGCTCACCTAGTTGTGCTCACCTAGATGTGCTCACCTAGTTGTGCTCACCTAGATGTGCTCACCTAGATGTGCTCACCTTGTTGTGCTCACCTAGATGTGCTCACCTAGATGTGCTCACCTAGTTGTGCTCACCTAGATGTGCTCACCTAGATGTGCTCACCTAGATGTGCTCACCTAGTTGTGCTCACCTAGTTGTGTTCATCTAGATGTGCTCACCTGGATGTGCTCACCTATATGTGCTCACCTAGATGTGCTCACCTAGTTGTGCTCACCTAGATGTGCTCACCTTGTTGTGCTCACCTAGATGTGCTCACCTAGATGTGCTCACCTAGTTGTGCTCACCTAGATGTACTCACCTAGTTGTACTCACCTAGTTGTGTTTGCGGGGGTTGAGCTCTGGCTCTTTGGTCCCGCCTCTCAACCGTCAATCAACAGGTGTACAGATTCATGAGCCTATCGGGCTCTGTCATATCTACACTTGAAACTGTGTATGGAGTCAGCCTCCACCACATCACTTCCTAATGCATTCCATTTGTCAACCACTCTGACACTAAAAAAGTTCTTTCTAATATCTCTGTGGCTCATTTGGGCACTCAGTTTCCACCTGTGTCCCCTTGTGCGTGTTCCCCTTGTGTTAAATAGACTGTCTTTATCTACCCTATCAATCCCCTTCAGAATCTTGAATGTGGTGATCATGTCCCCCCTAACTCTTCTGTCTTCCAGCGAAGTGAGGTTTAATTCCCGTAGTCTCTCCTCGTAGCTCATACCTCTCAGCTCGGGTACTAGTCTGGTGGCAAACCTTTGAACCTTTTCCAGTTTAGTCTTATCCTTGACTAGATATGGACTCCATGCTGGGGCTGCATACTCCAGGATTGGCCTGACATATGTGGTATACAAAGTTCTGAATGATTCTTTACACAAGTTTCTGAATGCCGTTCGTATGTTGGCCAGCCTGGCATATGCCGCTGATGTTATCCGCTTGATATGTGCTGCTGGAGACAGGTCTGGCGTGATATCAACCCCCAAGTCTTTTTCCTTCTCTGACTCCTGAAGAATTTCCTCTCCCAGATGATACCTTGTATCTGGCCTCCTGCTCCCTACACCTATCTTCATTACATTACATTTGGTTGGGTTAAACTCTAACAACCATTTGTTCGACCATTCCTTCAGCTTGTCTAGGTCTTCTTGAAGCCTCAAACAGTCCTCTTCTGTTTTAATCCTTCTCATAATTTTAGCATCGTCCGCAAACATTGAGAGAAATGAATCGATACCCTCCGGGAGATCATTTACATATATCAGAAACAAGATAGGACCGAGTACAGAGCCCTGTGGGACTCCACTGGTGACTTCACTCCAATCGGAGGTCTCACCCCTCACCGTAACTCTCTGCTTCCTATTGCTTAGATACTCCCTTATCCACTGGAGCACTTTACCAGCTACACCTGCCTGTCTCTCCAGCTTATGTACCAGCCTCTTATGCGGTACTGTGTCAAAGGCTTTCCGACAATCCAAGAAAATGCAGTCCGCCCATCCCTCTCTTTCTTGCTTAATCTGTGTCACCTGATCGTAGAATTCTATCAAGCCTGTAAGGCAAGATTTACCCTCCCTGAATCCATGTTGGCGATTTGTCACGAAGTCCCTTCTCTCCAGATGTGTTACCAGGTTTTTTCTCACGATCTTCTCCATCACCTTGCATGGTATACAAGTCAAGGACACTGGCCTGTAGTTCAGTGCCTCTTGTCTGTCGCCCTTTTTGTATATTGGGACCACATTCGCCGTCTTCCATATTTCTGGTAGGTCTCCCGTCTCTAGTGATTTACTATACACTATGGAGAGTGGCAAGCAAAGTGCCTCTGCACACTCTTTCAGTACCCATGGTGAGATCCCATCTGGACCAACCGCCTTTCTAACATCCAGATCCAGCAGGTGTCTCTTGACCTCCTCTCTCGTAATTTCGAACTCCTCCAAGGCCGCCTGGTTTACCTCCCTTTCTCCTAGCACAGTGACCTCACCCTGTTCTATTGTGAAGACCTCCTGGAACCTCTTGTTGAGTTCCTCACACACCTCTCTGTCATTCTCTGTATACCTGTCCTCGCCTGTTCTAAGTTTCAATACCTGTTCTTTCACTGTTGTTTTCCTTCTGATGTGACTGTGGAGTAGCTTTGGTTCGGTCTTGGCTTTGTTTGCTATATCATTTTCAAAAATTTTCTCTGCTTCTCTTCTCACCCTGACGTACTCATTCCTGGTTCTCTGGTATCTCTCCCTGCTTTCTGGTGTTCTATTATTCCGGAAGTTCCTCCACGCCTTCTTGTTCAGTTTCTTCGCTTCCATACATGCCCTATTATACCATGGATTCTTTTGTTGCTTCTCGGATTTTTCCCTTTGGGCCGGGATGAACCTGTTTACTGCCTCCTGACACTTTTGGGTAACATAGTCCATCATACCCTGTACAGACTTGTCTCTGAGGTCTGTGTCCCAAGGTATTTCACTTAGGAAACTTCTCATCTGTTCATAATTCCCCTTTCGGTATGCCAGCCTTTTGATTCCTAGTTCTTTTTGGGGGGAGATAAGTCCTAGCTCTACCAGGTACTCAAAGTTCAATACACTGTGGTCACTCATTCCCAAGGGCGCTTCCATCTTAACTTCCCTTATATCCCATTCATTTAGGGTAAATATCAAATCAAGCATTGCTGGTTCATCTTCTCCTCTCATTCTTGTTGGCTCTTTGGTATGCTGGCTTAGAAAGTTTCTTGTTGCCACGTCCAGCAGCTTAGCTCTCCATGTTTCTGGTCCTCCATGCGGGTCTCTGTTCTTCCAATCTATCTTCCCATGGTTGAAGTCTCCCATAATTAGTAGTCCAGATCCATTCCTGCTAGCAACAGAAGCTGCTCTTTCTATTATGTTAATGGTGGCCATGTTGTTTCTATCATATTCCTGTCTAGGTCTTCTGTCATTTGGTGGTGGATTATATATGACTGCGACTATAATTTTTTTCCCTCCATTTGTTACAGTACCTGCTATGTAGTCACTGAAACCTTCACAGCCCTGAATATCCATCTCCTCAAAATCCCAGCCTTTTCTTACCAGCAGAGCTACACCACCCCCACCTCTTCCTTCCCTCTCTTTCCGCATAACATAATAGTCCTGTGGAAACACTGCATTTGTTATTGTTTTCGTGATCTTTGTTTCTGTGAGGGCTATTATGTCTGGGTTTTCCTCTAGTACCAGTTCTCCAAGCTCATTTGCTTTATTTGTAATTCCATCTATGTTAGTGTACATCGCTTTGAGGCTCACTATCTTCTGTCCCTTCTCAAATCGCCTCCTTGGTGAGTGTTCTGCTGGTGGGGGAGGCTGTTCCATGGGTGTGAGGACCTGTGAGGTGGGTAACAGGATCTCAGAGGATACTGGAATGAGGGGCGGGGGATCCAGTGAAGGGGGAGGGACAGGGAGGGTATGGGGTGAAAGGGGAGGGAGGACGGGAAGGAAAGGGGGGGAGGGAGGACTCGGGAGGAGGGGAGGGGTAGAAGGGTGGGGATTGGGTGTGGGGGGAGGGAGATTTGGCTGAACTTTTGAGTGGGGGCAGGGAGGGTTTGGGGTAGGGGGGTTTTCTATGCAGAGGAGGGAGGCGGGGTTGTCCTCCCTTCTGGTGTTACTGGGTAGCTGGTTGTGGGTTCCCCCCTCGCCTCTGGGGGTGTTGTGTTGGGAGCTGTGACTTCCTGGTTTTCCCCTCTCGCCCTGCGCCTCTTCCTTGCTTCTGCCGCCACGGCTCTCTCCTCCCTTGTCATGTCTCGCTGGAGGAATACATTTTTTAATTTTCCCACGTTTTTCAGGGAGCTCTTCCTTGATAGGATCCTCTCCTTTGTGTTCTCGTTTGCAAACACTCTCTTTATCATTCGGTCTCGGTCTTTGTTGTACCGGCCTAGCCTGAAAACCTTCTCAATGCTATGCTCGGCCCCTTCCATGTCTAGTGCCTTTAGTACTTCATTCACTGCTGCTTTGTCCTTGTCATTCCACTCTGTCCTATTGGTTCCTTCCTGTTCCCTAATACCCACAGCAACCACTGATCTTTTCCTTTCCAGCAGTTGGCTAGTGGAGCGTGCCGCCTCCTGCGAGGTGGCTGCTTTCATGGCCACCTCCATCACTGCAGTCATTACTTCAGAGTTATTTTTTTTTAGTATTTCCGCAAATGTTGCTTTTATTGTGGCATTCTCATCCAGAAAACTATTACCACCTTCTCCCTGGGTGGTTTTCTGACTCTCAGCCTCGATACCATTCTCTTTGAGGGTTCTAATCTCCTCCTTTGCTGCTGTCAGCTCTCTTTTCAGGTTGCTTATTTCGTTCTTCATTTCCTGCATCATTTCTTGCATCTCACTCTTGATGTCCTCCAGAAACTGGGCGAACATTTCCTTCATCTCGTCACCTTGGCTCTTTCCTGCTCCCCTGGGACCTCTGGCTGCCATCTTGACCCTGTTGGGATGGGGGAGGGAGAGAGAGAGAGAGGGGGAGAGAGAGAGAGAGAGAGAGAGAGAGAGAGAGAGAGAGAGAGAGAGAGAGAGAGAGAGAGAGAGAGAGAGAGAGAGAGAGAGAGAGAGAGAGAGAGAGAGAGAAAGGGAGTGATAAAGGGAGAGATAAATGGGTGGGTGGGGGGGGATCCGACCCTTCCACTGAAGTGAGAAGAAGGTAGAAGGGGAGGGGGGGGAGGAGATGGAGAGAGAGGCGGGAGGGAGAGGAGAGGGAGAGAGTGGATGAGGAAGAGAGCGGGTGAGGGAGAGAGCGGGTAAGGGAGAGAGGGGGGGAGGTGTGTGTGTGTGTGTGTGGGCAGAGAGGGAGGGGGAAGGAAAGAGAGGGAGGGGGAGGGAGGGGGAAGGAAAGAGAGGGAGGGAGAGGGGGAGGGAGGGAGGGAGAGAGAGAGAGAGAGAGAGGGAGAGAGAGAGAGAGAGAGAGAGAGAGAGAGAGAGAGAGAGAGAGAGAGAGAGAGAGAGAGAGAGAGAGAGAGAGAGAGAGAGAGAGAGAGAGAGAGAGAGTGAGAGAGAGAGAGAGAGAGAGAGAGAGAGAGAGAGAGAGAGAGAGAGAGAGAGAGAGAGAGAGAGAGAGAGAGAGAGAGAGCAGGAGAGAGAGAGCAGGAGAGAGATAGTGGGAGTGGGAGAGAGGGAGTGGGAGAGAGGGAGAGTGGGGAGGGGAAGAGTGTGTGTATGGGCGATGCGGGGGACTGGGGGTGGGGGGGGGGGCGGAGATGGCGACTAAGTCAGGTCAGGTCAGGTGGTGGGGTCAAGAGGGGGGGGGGATAGTAAGGTCTATCCCAGGTGTTAATGCCTTTTCCCATGACTGAACAATTGTGTGTGTGTACTCACCTAATTGTACTCACCTAATTGTGCTTGCGGGGGTTGAGCTCTGGCTCTTTGGTCCCGCCTCTCAACCGTCAATCATTCGGTGTGCGCGTGCACGTGTGTGTGTGCGTGCACGTGTGTGTGTGTCTGTTTTAGCGTGTGCACACTTGTGTGCGTGTATACGTACGTGGGCGGGCGTGCTTGTATGTGTCAAGATATCCCTTATGCGTTACCTCTGCCTAAATGAGCCACTCAGATTTTTAAATATATTTGATATCCTGAACGAGAATTTGATAATCTTTTACCTCAATCTGTACACCTGATTAATTGACCAGAGAGGGGTACATACC
The DNA here is from genome assembly GCF_040958095.1 of Procambarus clarkii. Classification (NCBI taxonomy): domain Eukaryota; kingdom Metazoa; phylum Arthropoda; class Malacostraca; order Decapoda; family Cambaridae; genus Procambarus; species Procambarus clarkii. The sequence continues at coordinate 1,289,613 of NC_091209.1, forward strand.
AGACTGCCTCCCGCTCACACAACCAGATGAGCGATGTATGATGACGATGTTTATCCTTCGTTGTCTCCCACTAGGTGATTCACTAAATGCTGGTAGATTGATGAGGTCTTCTTCTCTGTCTACACAAAGCTCTGGAGTCAGTCACTGTATCGTTATGTGACAGTTCACTAATTCACTGTACCACTGATCACAGTCACCACTCACAGCACAATCAGGTAGCTCCACGGCGGGTCGTCCCACCCGGTCAGGTCACACACTTACATACACCGGTGATGCCCTAGCTCCACTTTTCGTTTCTTCGCCAAATCTTCGCACTATCGCTAGCGATATGACTATGCTATGTTGCACCCTGCTAGCTACACACTGCGAGAGGCCAAATACTATGATCTAGCCTCTATACTCCTTCAATGTCCCGAGAAATTGACGAATTTCCGCGGACCTTACTAATCGCGTGTCTCCTACAGACTCCCGCGGCGTGTGTGTCACCTAGTTGTGCTCACCTAGATGTGCTCACCTAGATGTGCTCACCTAGATGTGCTCACCTTGTTGTGCTCACCTAGATGTGCTCACCTAGATGTGCTCACCTAGATGTGCTCACCCTAGCTATCAACGTTACATATTACTGAAAACTAAAGCTGATTTTTTACTTTTCATTTTGGTTTTTCTAGTAATGATCACATGGTAAGAATTTTATCTGTATGTTTAGAAAAAATAAATAACAGTGTATTTGGGGTATATATGTTTTATTTTTATTTTTATTTTAGTTCGCCTCAAGTGCCGAAAGAAAGAAGCAACAGATCGATGGAATTTGACTTTATAGTGTGTGTAAACTAATAAAGTTAATATACTTGCCTTAAACTTTTAACAAAAGTGTCCTTCAAGTTATTTTATTGAAGACTTCAATCAATTTATAATAATAGCTACGATAATTATGTTAATAATATAGTAATAGTTAAGGCATTAAGGTAATATTTATGGTAAAGACTTGAATATTCTTTTATGTAGAGAGGAAATATATGTATATTTCTAACAGAATCTCACGGGATTCATTATATTATTGATTATATTTCTCTATTGATGCTTGAGAAGAAGGAATCTATAATGAGAACGGAGTTATGAACGAAAATCTACTTGTACACAAACAAAAAATATTCAGGCGATGAGTCACAATAACGTGGCTAAAGTATGTTGACCAGACCACACACTAGAAGGTGAAGGGACCACGACGTTTCGGTCCGTCCTGGACCATTCTCAAGTTCATTGAAATAATGATGCGTTGGAATAATGAATCGACTTGAGAATGGTCCAGGACGGACCGAAACGTCATCGTCCCTTCACCTTCTAGTGTGTGGTCTGGTCCTCAAAAAATATTCAGACATAACACATATAGATTCACACATGTTGTGAGCTTCGCAACAACAACGAAATAGCGTGTTGTGAGCGTTGCAATAAAAGAGTGACTTGTTATTGTTGCAACACAGAAATAATGTGTTGTGAGTGTTGCAACACATGACAACATATTTGTTGTGAACGTTGCAACAGAAAAAATATAATGTGAGAGTTGCATCACGTTATTCCTGTGTTGCAATGCTGAAACTCTCACCACATAATATCCCTTTGTTGTATCACTCATATCACATTATTTTTGTGTTGCAAGACTCGCAACACGTAAAACCTGTCCGTTGCACACAACATTCAAAACACATTATTCCTGTCCGCTTCAACATTCACGATACGTTATTTCTGTATTACAGCGTTACAACACTCACAACACATTATTACTGTGTTGCAGCGTTCATAACACTTTATTTCTGCGTTGCATTATTCACAACACTTTTGTTCTGTGGTGCAACACTTACAACATGTCACTCCTGAGTTGCAACATGCACAACGGGTTATTTGTGCGGTGCAACTCTCACAACACGCTAATCTTGTGTTGCAATGATGTAACGCAACACTCACAATCTATAATTTATGCGAGCAACACTCAGAAGAACACTGCAACCTTAGAACGTCATTTTTCTGTTGCACTACTCACAAAATGGCATTTATGTGTTGTAACACTCGCAACAAGCTATTCCTGTGTTGCATCGCTGTGACTGAAGAGAGACTGAAAAGTTAGATAAAAGGTAATGGCAAAATGGAAGTTATAAATAGATAAATAGAAAATAATTCAATAAATAAATAGAAAATAATTGAATAAATAAATAGAACGGGAAAGAATAAATAAATTGCATGCAATTGAATAATTATTAAAAGTGATTAAGTGTATAAATACTGGTGATTAAGAATATAAGAAATGTGAATGGAATAATGAATACATGATGATTAAAGAACTAATTTAAATGTGATAAATTGATATGTAAAAGGTGCTGGAATAGATATATGAAAAGTGAATAAATATTAAAGGGGATTAAATAGATGAAAAAAAAGACTCAATAATTCTAAGTATTATTTGAGTAATATGTGAAAAAAGGAAGAAATGGATTATTCGAGTTGGAACTGGTGACCGCGTGAACACCGGGTCCAACTGGTGACCGCGAGAACACCGGGTCCAACTGGTGACCGCGTGAACACCGGGTCCAACTGGTGACCGTGTGAACACCGGGTCCAACTGGTGACCGTGTGAACACCGGGTCCAACTGGTGACCGTGTGAACACCGGGTCCAACTGGTGACCGCGTGAACACCGGGTCCAACTGGTGACCGCGTGAACACCGGGTCCAACTGGTGACCGCGTGAACACCGGGTCCAACTGGTGACCGTGTGAACACCGGGTCCAACTGGTGACCGTGTGAACACCGGGTCCAACTGGTGACCGCGTGAACACCGGGTCCAACTGTTGACCGCGTGAACACCGGGTCCAACTGGTGACCGCGTGAACACCGGGTCCAACTGGTGACCGCGTGAACACCGGGTCCAACTGGTGGCAGCGTGAACACCGGGTCCAACTGGTGGCAGCGTGAACACCGGGTCCAACTGGTGGCAGCGTGAACACCGGGTCCAACTGGTGGCAGCGTGAACACCGGGTCCAACTGGTGGCAGCGTGAACACCGGGTCCAACTGTTGACCGCGTGAACACCGGGTCCAACTGGTGGCAGCGTGAACACCGGGTCCAACTGGTGGCAGCGTGAACACCGGGTCCAACTGGTGGCAGCGTGAACACCGGGTCCAACTGGTGGCAGCGTGAACACCGGGTCCAACTGGTGGCAGCGTGAACACCGGGTCCAACTGGTGGCAGCGTGAACACCGGGTCCAACTGGTGACCGCGTGAACACCGGGTCCAACTGGTGGCAGCGTGAACACCGGGTCCAACTGGTGGCAGCGTGAACACCGGGTCCAACTGGTGGCAGCGTGAACACCGGGTCCAACTGGTGACCGCGTGAACACCGGGTCCAACTGGTGGCAGCGTGAACACCGGGTCCAACTGGTGGCAGCGTGAACACCGGGTCCAACTGGTGGCAGCGTGAACACCGGGTCCAACTGGTGGCAGCGTGAACACCGGGTCCAACTGGTGACCGCGTGAACACCGGGTCCAACTGTTGACCGCGTGAACACCGGGTCCAACTGGTGACCGCGTGAACACCGGGTCCAACTGGTGACCGCGTGAACACCGGGTCCAACTGGTGACCGCGTGAACACCGGGTCCAACTGGTGACCGCGTGAACACCGGGTCCAACTGGTGACCGCGTGAACACCGGGTCCAACTGGTGACCGCGTGAACACCGGGTCCAACTGGTGACCGCGTGAACACCGGGTCCAACTGGTGACCGCGTGAACACCGGGTCCAACTGGTGACCGCGTGAACACCGGGTCCAACTGGTGACCGCGTGAACACCGGGTCCGACCTCCCAGTCTGGCCACGACTCTTCCTGCTTAATGAAGAACTCAGCAGTCATACATTCATCCACTTCATCATACATCATCAACTGACAACTGAGGCGTGAGAAGGAGAAAGTCGGGAAGGAAAATTAATCTTTATGAGAAGAGGATGTAAGGTAAGGTAAGGAAATGATGAGGTGAAAGCGCCAGGCCAGTATGAATATATAACACTTGGAAGGGCCATTAGGATGGGCTGGGATGTGAGGACGGAGTGAAGGAACGGTGCTCTACCACTTGGACCATCGGGGATCGAACGCCGACCCTGCAAGAAGCAAAAGTATGGAGTGAAAAAACGGTGGTAAGGAAAGTGGTGGTAAGGACAATTGTACCTTCGGGGATTGAACCAGAAAACATATTTTATGGACCATAGATCTCAATCGAACTAAGCAAAGCGAACTGTACAAAGTTATTTTCTCAATGTTATTAAGGTATATCTGGGTGTTATTCTACTTAGTATTTATTTAATAAATAAATAATTTGTTCGAATTGGTTGTTTATGTGCATCTATTAACAGCTTCAACACCCTAATAGACAGTGGCTCATCTTGCTTAACGTTTAAGTACTAATGAAACCTAAACCTGATTTGTACATTTTATCTGTTTTTAGTAATGAACGCGAGGCAGAGAAAACTGAATATTAAGTATATTTTTCTTATCTTAGGTTTCAAATGTTTTATCGAAGCTTAAACAAATATTTTGAAGTTTTTATTTCTATGTTGACGACTTCAGTGAAAAGGTACTTAATGACATACAAATTTCATATTTTCACTAAATTATGTAATTTAATAGTACTAGTTAATTAAAGTAATTATAGCAAAGCTTTAGTAATAAAGATAATTATTGTAATATAATATTAACAACTAAGGTAATAATTGTAAAACTATTGTAATATTTAAAGTAATTATGGTAATATCATAGTAATAGTTTAAATAATTATGGTAATATTATAGGATTTGTTATTAAGGTAATTATCCAATATTTCTTTTCAGTATGTTACGGCAGTTAAAATGTTTTGGATAAAATAACTTTATTAACGCAAGAGAGGAAAGAATCGTGAATAAAAACCTGACTTTAGTTAAACTTGTCATATTCATATGCCAAAATACACAAACTTAACACGACTGCACATACACACTTGCTGTAAGTGTTGCAACGTACAGGAATATTGTGTTTCGTGTGTTGTAACACAGGAAGAAGGTCTTGTGAGTGTTGCAAATTTGAAAAAGGTGTTGTGTGTGTTGCAAATTTGAATAAAGTGTTGTGAGTTTTGCAACACTGAAATGAGGAGTTATAAGTGATGGAACTCAAGAAGGTGTTACGAGTGTTGCCGAACATAACTTGTTGTGAGTGTTGCAACAAAATATTATATTTCCAGGGTTGTAACTCATAAATAACATAATGTGAGAATTGCAACATTGTATTACTGTGTTGTAACCTGTGAACATCCACAGCACAATATGCCTGCCTTGCATCACAGCACGATATTTCTGTGTTGCAACAAAAACACTTTATTTCAAAGTTGCAAAACATATTTATAAGTTTTACAACATTCACAACACATTATTTATATTATAACACTCCCAATGCGCTATTGTATTCCAAGAATCACAACGTGTTATTATCTTGCAACACAACTCACAACACGTCATTGCTGTGTTGTAACACTCACATCACGGTATTACAGTGTTGCAATTTTGCAACTCTCACCATGCAATTTCTGTGTTGCAACACTCACGTTAGGACCGTGATGCAACACTCACGTTAGGACCGTGTTGCAACACTCACGTTAGGACCGTGATGTAACACTCACGTTAGGACCGTGATGCAACACTCACGTTAGGACCGTGATGCAACACTCACGTTAGGACCGTGATGCAACACTCACGTTAGGACCATGATGCAACACTCACGTTAGGACCGTGATGCAACACTCACGTTAGGACCGTGTTGCAACACTCACGTTAGGACCGTGATGCAACACTCACGTTAGGACCGTGATGCAACACTCACGTTAGGACCGTGATGTAACACTCACGTTAGGACCGTGATGCAACACCCACGTTAGGGCCGTGATGCAACACTCACGTTAGGGCCGTGATGCAACACTCACGTTAGGACCGTGATGTAACACTCACGTTAGGACCGTGATGCAACACTCATGTTAGGACCGTGATGTAACACTCACGTTAGGACCGTGATGCAACACTCACGTTAGGACCGTGATGCAACACTCATGTTAGGACCGTGATGCAACACTCACGTTAGGACCGTGATGCAACACTCACGTTAGGACCGTGATGCAACACTCATGTTAGGACCGTGATGCAACACTCACAACTCAACATTCCCATCAAGCGTTTAACGTTGTATTCTTGCCAGATATTAATGTTTTATTGCTAATATGTAAATTTTATAAAAGTTAGTGATTGAATAAATCAACAAAAGGTGATAGAAAATATAACTAACAAGTGATTAAATAGATGAATTGAAAATGAATTAATAAATAAAACGTGAGTGAATAAGCAAATTAAATTAGATTGGACAGCTAACAAAGGTGATTAACTATAGCAATATAGGTGAGAAAATATCTAAAAACGGGTGATTGCTTTGGTAAATGATGCTTTAACAAGTCGATAAAATGACATAAATAGATATATTGAAGTTGATGTAATCTATATAAATAAAAATGTAAATGTTCGTTTGCTCAAAATCGCTAATCTCCGAAAGTTCTTCACCGATTGCTTTGACATTTTCACCACAAAGTTCCATTCACTTCCGAGCAGGTTCTTATATACAAACTATAAATGTCACAGCTCTGACGGTAAAAATATGCTTTTTTTTTTAAACTGTATTATTTTTTAAATATGTGTTTGTCATGTGAGGGAAATCTTCAAAACATCATTACCGATTGCTTTGAAATTTTGACACAACGTCGGTCGGGAGCCGGTCGGCCGAACGGACAGCACACTGGACTTGTGATCCTGTGGTCCCGGGTTCGATCCCGGGCGCCGGCGAGAAACAATGGGCAGAGTTTCTTTCACCCTATGCCCCTGTTACCTAGCAGTAAAATAGGTACCTGGGTGTTAGTCAGCTGTCACGGGCTGCTTCCTGGGGGCGGAGGCCTGGTCGAGGACCGGGCCGCGGGGACACTAAAGCCCCGAAATCATCTCAAGATAACGTTGCATTCGAATAGGCGCGTGTTTCTATATTCCTACTATATACATGCCTCACCTGCAACAGGTAAAAATATGTTTTCTTGGAAAAAAGCGCCATCTGTTGAACGTAAGAGCAGCACACACTGTAATCTCCAAAAGTTCTTCACCAATTGCATTGAAATTTTGACACACATTCTATTCGAATACACGCGTGTCTTTATATATCTAATATAAAGATGCCGCACCTGTGACAGGTAAAAACAAACTTTTTATGAAAAACAGCGCCATCTGTTGAACATAATAACAACACACGCTATACAAAATATGTTATGATTCCATTTCATTGTTTCCTTTTGCATTGATAAATTGAATTTTCATAGATTTCGATTTTTTTTCATTTGGATTTAATTATTTTGTGTGACATTGTGTTGGAATTCATCTGTATTGTTTACGATACCGTTCATTTCGTGAGTTCATTTTTATTTTTTCATTGATTTTCATTTCGTTTTTTAAGTAGTTTTTCATATATATCAGTGATAGGAACATCTGATCATTTGATATTCCAAATTTTCTGATGGGAACATCAGATCATTTGGGAATGCATTGGACAAGGGAGTGGGGAATGGTGGGAAGGAAGAGGAGACAGGAGTGGGTGATGGTGGGGGAGGACAAGGGGACAGGGGAGTTGGGGATGGTGGGAATGAGGGGATAGGGGAATGGAGAATTGTGTGGAGGACAAGGGGACAGGAGAGTGGTGAGAGCGAGGGGATGGTGGAGGGGAGAATGGTAGGGAGGAAGAGGGGACAGGGAATGGGAGATAGAGGGGAGGATGTGCGGACGGTGTAGTGGGTAATGGTTAGGAGGACATGGGGACGGTGGAGTGGGGGATGGTGGGGGGGAATCAGGAATGGGGGACAGGGGGGGGGGAAATGGTGGGAAGGACGAGGAGACGGGAGAGTGGGGAATGGTTGGGAGGACGAGGGGACGGAGGTGTGAGAAATTGTTGCGAGGATGAGGGGACGAAGGAGGGGGGGGAGGAATGGTGAGAAGGACAAGGGGATGGGGGAGTTGAGGATGATGGGGATGCAGGGACAAGGGAAAAGAGAATGCGGGGGGAGGACAAGGGGACAGGGGAGTAGGGGATGGTGAGGAGGACGAGGGAATGGTGGAGGGGGGGAATGGTAGTGAGGACGATGGGACGGGGGTGTGGATAATGGTTAGGAAGACGAGGGGACGGTGGAGTGGGGATGGTGGAGGGGACAAAGGAATGGGGGGAGGGTGGGAATGGTGGGGAGGACGAGGGAACAGGTGAGTGGGGAATAGTTGGGAGGATGAGAGGCCGGGTTAATGAGGAATGGTTGTGAGGATGAGGGGACGAAGGAGGGGGAATGGTGGGGAGGACTGGGAGACAAGGAAAGGTTGCTGTGGCTCAGCAACACGCACATGCCTTGCTGAGCCACAGCAACGCTTGGCCGGGTACAGCTAGTCTATATAAATAAAAATGGAAATGTTGGTTTGCTCAAAATCACTAATCTTCGAAATTTCTTCATCGATTGCTTTGAAATATTTACTCTATGTTTCATTCCCATCTGAGCGGGTTTTTAAATGCACACAATATAAATGTCAAGTCTCTGACGGGAAAAAAACATTTTTTTTTTTAAATTCTGTGTTTTTTTTCATGTGAGGGAAATCTTTGAAACCACTTTACCGATTGCTTTGAAATTTTGACACAATGTTGCATTTGAATAGGCGCGTGTTTTTATACCTACTAAATACATGCCTCAACTGTGACAGGTAAAAACATGATTCTTTTGAAATCTAGCATCCTCTGTTGCACGTAATAGCAACACACGCTGTACTAAATATATTCCGATTCCATTTTAATGTTTATGATTTCATTATTAAATTGAATTTTCATGGATTTCAATTTATTTTCATATTGACTTAATTATTTTGTGTGACATTGCATTGGAATTGAGCTGTGTTGTTTACCATACCGTTCATTTCGTAAGTATAAGTATAGATGCCTCAACTGTGACAGGTAAAAAAAAATTTTTTTTGAGAAACAGCTCCATTTGTTGCACGTAAGAGGAACACACGCAATACTAAATATGTTACGATTCCATTTCAATATTTCCGATTTCATTGATAAATTGAATATTCATGGATTTCAATTTATTTTCATTTTGATCTAATAATTTTGTGTGACATAGCATTGGAAGTGAGCTGTTTTGTTTACTATACAGTTCATTGCGTGAATATAGTTTATTTTTGTATTTTTTCATTGGTTTTTCATTTCGTTTTTTAATTTCTTTTCTTACATACTGTTAATCACAATTACCTCTTACGTAAACTCCATCATTATGGAATTCGAGGCCATTCACTGGACTATATCCAATCCTATCTTAGTGATAATTCACTTCAGACTATAAAGACAGTCTATAATTAAGACTATAATTAAGAATTCAGGCAATAAAGAGATTAGTATATTCTATTGACAATATATTCCATTATGTAATGACTTAGTACGTCAACGTTTGCACTATGGAGCATATACAACAACTACTGTGTAAACAGGAGGATGGGTCGCGACGTTGACATACTGTGCCGTTCTCTGTTGTGTTAGGATAAGGTCACTTACGCGCGAGAGTTTGTTGACGTTGGCAGACTTGAGGAGGACGGGCTGGATCACGGGGCCAAGTGTGACATCGCTGTCAAGAGTGTTATGTCGGTCTTGTCTGAGGTCAACCCCTAGAGTTGGCCTAAATAATCGCCCCCGGGTGGGCTCGAACCACCAACCTTTCGGTTATAACAGCCGAACGCGCTAACCAATTGTGCCACGGAGGCTCGAGGAACGGACTAAACAAATTTTTGATAAGGCGGAATTACTTAGATATCGAAGTGTAATAATTATCTGAGTTTACCTGAGAGCTACTAATAGTGGCCTCGATGAGGACAGGAGGCCGGCGGCTTGTCGAAGGTCCCCCCCATTTGCCTTTATGATCTTTTCCTGATGATGATAATTCCTATAGTGGCCTAATGCCTAAAGTAACCTTGTGTCTAGTGGTCACGACGGAGACAGGAAGCCGGCAGCTTGTCAATGGTTCCCCCATTGTTCCTAAGTTTCCTCCTTTTCTTTCTTCCCTAATTTTCCTCCTTTCCCCCCACAAAAAAGAGTAACAACAACAAAAAAGACTCTGGGGTTGGAGTCCCTGTGCTTTCTTTTACCAACTTCGAGGTTAACTCCGGAGCTGGAGCCCCCTGGGGGCAGTTCCTTGTTGCCTTCAACCTCGTTCTGACAGTTCCTGCGACGGCGCTGGACCCAGTCTTAGTGGCGTTTACCTTTACAATTGAGACGTTCGGTGCTGTGGAGAGGGCGACCTGCTGCATGGGTGACAGCTTCTCCCCTGTATCAACCTATCCCGGCTTTACGCCCTGGAGAGGCCACTCCAGACCGACAACCAGAACGGAACTCCATAGTCTCCTATGACAGATGGACGCCTACTACTTGGATGGTCCACCAGTTTTTACATTCTTGTAAAGCCACTAGCACGCATAGCGTTTCGGGCAGGTCCTGTATCCTAATACGGCTAAGTCCTAAGATTAATATTAATCTTAATTAATAACTCCGGAATACACCCCGTCAAATCGTTTCACTGCTGGGTGAAGAGAGGCGTAATGTTAAGGATTGGAACACAGTCAATCCTCCCCAGCCAGGATACGAACCCAGACTTAATTGTTCGCGAAGTGCGGGTTACCTTGAGGTGCTTCCGGGGCTTAGCGTCCCCGCGGCCCGGTCGTCGACCAGGCCTCCTGGTTGCTGGACTGATCAACCAGGCTGTTGGATGCGGCTGCTCGCAGCCTGACGTATGAGTCATAGCCTGGTTGATCAGGTATCCTTTGGAGGTGCTTATCCAGTTCTCTCTTGAACACTGTGAGGGGTCTGCCAGTTATGCCCCTTATTTGTAGTGGAAGCGTGTTGAACAGTCTCGGGCCTCTGATGTTGATAGTTCTCTCTTGAACACTATGAGGGGTCTGCCAGTTATGCCCTTTATGTGTAGTGGAAGCGTGTTGAACAGTCTCGGGCCTCTGATGTTGATAGAGTTCTCTCTCAGAGTACCTGTTGCACTTCTGCTTTTCAACGGGGGTATTCTGCACATCCTGCCATACCTTCTGGTCTCATGTGATGTTATTTCTGTGTGCAGGTTTGGGACCAGCCCCTCAATTATTTTCCACGTATAGATTATTATGTATCTCTCCCGCCTGCGCTCAAGGGAAGGCTCTTTAGTCGGTCCCAGTAGTTTAGATGTTTTACTGAGTGGATTCTAGCAGTAAAGGATCTCTGCACGTTCTCCAGGTCAGCAATTTCTCCAGCTTTGAAAGGGGCTGTCATTGTGCAGCAGTACTCCACTCTAGAGAGCACAAGCGTTTTGAAAAGTATCATCATCGGTACAGCATCTCTAGTGTGAAAAGTTCTTGTTATCCAACCTGTCATTTTTCTTGCAGTTGTGACGGCTACTTTATTGTGTTCTTTAAAGGTAAGGTCTTCCGACATGAGTACACCCAGATCCTTTACATTGCCTTTTCGTTCTATGTTATGATTTGCCTGAGTTTTGTACGTGGTTTCCGTTTTTATATTTTCACTTTTCTGTAGCGCATGAGCTGGAACTTATCATCGTTAAACACCATATTATTTTCTGTAGCCCATAGAAAGACCTGGTCTACATCTGATTGGAGGTTTGCCGTGTCCTCTATGTTGCCTACTCTCATGAAGATCCTAGTGTCATCTGCAAAGGATGATACAGTGCTATAGGTTGTGTTCGTGTCTATGTCCGATATGAGGATGAGAAAAAGTACTGGAGCAAGCACATTACCCTGTGGGACTGAGCTCTTCACGATAGATGAGCTGGATTTTATTTTGTTGACTATTACACATTGGGTTCTGTTAGTCAGGAAATTGTAGATCCATCTGCCTATTTTTCCGGTAATTCCTTTTGGACGCATTTTATGTGCAATAACACCATGGTCACATTTATCAAAAGCTTTTGCGAAATCTGTGTAAATTACATCAGCGTTTTGTTTGTCTTCCATAGCATCTAATGCCATATCATAGTGGTCCAGCAACTGCGACAGGCAAGAGCGCCCTGTTCTGAAACCTTGTTGTCCGGGGTTATGGAGATGCTGTGATTCCATGTATTTTGTGATCTTACTTCTTAGCACTCTCTCATAAATTTGTATGATGTGCGATGTTGAGAAGTTCATTCTTTGAGTTCATTTGAATTTGAATTTGAGTTCATTCTCACTTGAGAATGAACTCAAATCGGTCAGGCGCAGACTGTCACAGTGAGAGGGTGTGTTTGCTGGAGCTCCGATTGTAGTAATATTATTACAGCAGTAATGGAAGGATCAGTGAAGGAACTGATGAGTCTAGTTGGAACTCTGAGGACGGAGTTGGATTCGCTACGGGAGGAGGTACGACAGCTGAAACAACATCAGGAAGAAACAAAGGAGGCGACCAGTATTCAAAAGACCTCGTCTTGGCAAGTTGTAAAGGACTTGTTGTAAAGTTGTAAAGTTGTAAAGGTTGTAAACTTGTTGTAAGTTGTAACTTGTTGTTACTTGTAAGTTACTTGTAAGTAACTTGTTACTTGTAAGTTACAACTTGTTGCAAGTTGTAAAGGTCCAAGGTCTTAAGAAGACCTTGGCAAAACCGACAACTAATAGCCTACACCTAAGGACTTTTAACGCATTTGACGTATTAGAGGACGAGTGCTGCGGTGAACCTGTAGTTCAACGAGGAGGGAAAGGCAAAGCAACGAGGAGCATTGGAGCGCAGGTCCCTCAAAGTGCTCGAAAGAAAAAGGGAGAAACGAAGCGAATTTTGGTTGTGGGAGATTCCCAGGTGAGGTATTTAGACAGAACGTTTTGTGCCAGAGATAGGGGGAACAGGTTAAGGGTTTGCAATCCGGGAGCTGGAATTGGTGATATTGTTGGAAACAGGAATGATATTATGACGGGAAATTGGAACAAACCCATTATTTGTATTAGTTCAGGGGGTAATGATGTTGGACGAGTTAGGAGAGGAACCAATACAGAGATTCAGGACAGCCATAGAATTAGTTAGGAGCAAGGGAGGAATCCCGATCATATGTGGCATTCTTCCAAGAAAGGGAGTGGGAAATGAATGGATGTCGAGGGCACTTGGTGTCAATTGCCGGCTGGAAAGATATTGCAAATAAAATGCAATATTTTTCATAGACAACTGGGAACACTTCTATGGAAGAAATGAAATGTATGCTCGTGATGGAGTGCATCTATTGAGGGCTGGGGTTGCTGTTGTTGCGAACTCGTTGGAACCAGTGATTAGAGAACATAAGAACAAAGGCAACTGCAGAAGGCCTGTTGGCCCATACGAGGCAGCTCCTATTTATAACCACCCAATCCCACTCATATACATGTCCAACCCATGCTTGAAACAATCGAGGGACCCCACCTCCACAATGTTACGCGGCAATTGGTTCCACAAATCAACAACCCTGTTACTGAACCAGTATTTACCCAAGTCTTTCCTAAATCTAAACTTATCCAATTTATACCCGTTGTTTCGTGTTCTGTCTTGTGTTGATACTTTTAATACCCTATTAATATCCCCTTTGTTATGTCCATTCACCCACTTGTAAACCTCTATCATGTCACCCCTAACTCTTCGCCTTTCCAATGAATGCAACTTAAGCTTTGTTAGAGGTGTTTGTTTGGGTTTAAACTGTTAGTAGATAGTGGTATGGGAATTGATTTGGAGGAAGGAGGTTATAAAAGTATGTGTTTGTGGGAGAAAGGAATTGGCAAAATGATCAGGGAAAGAGAAGGGTCTCAAAATAACAATTCACTTAGGGTATATTACACTAACAGTAGAAGTCTAAGAAATAAAATTAACGAATTAAATGCTCTTGTCTGCACAGAAACAATAGATATTATTGCACTTACCAAAACGTGTATGAATGTAGAAAATAGAGAGCTATTAGCTGAATATCAAATAAATGGATTTAAACTATTTCACACAGATAGATATATTAGACGAGGAGGGGGAGTAGCCATATATGTTAGGGACAATTTGAAATGTAGTCTCAGAGGGAATCAAAACTGAGCCACACACAGAAACTATTTGGATAGAATTAAACGAAAAAGCAAATAATATTATAATAGCAGTTATATATAGGCCACCAAATTTAGACCAAATTTTGATGAATGTAGAAAATAGAGAGCTATTAGCTGAATATCAAATATATGGATTTAAACTATTTCACACAGATAGATATATTAGACGAGGAGGTGGAGTAGCCATATATGTTAGGGACAATTTGAAATGTAGTCTCAAAGAGGGAATCAAAACAGAGCCACACACAGAAACTATTTGGATTGAATTAAACGAAAAAGCTAATAATATTATAATAGGAGTAATATATAGGCCACCAAATTTAGACAGAATGGAAGCAAAGCATCTATGGGATGAAATATCTAGAGCATCTAGATCTAACAGTATTTATGTCATGGGTGACTTTAATTTTAGCGGAATAAACTGGTTGAACAAAACAGGGAATAGTGAAGCAGAAGATTTTCTAGAATTAATTGACGATTGCTTTCTTACGCAACACATTAAGGAACCAACACGGGAAAATAATATTTTAGATTTAGTATTAACTAACAGGGAAACGCAAATTAATGACATCGAAATAGGGAGTGAGCTAGGGAGCAGTGATCACAAAGAAATCAGATTTAGCATAGAATGGAATAGACCAGTAGGAGAAAATTCTGTTAAAGTGCCAGATTTTCGAAAAGCTGATTTTAATAGCCTAAGAAATTTTTTGGGTCAAATTGATTGGAAAGTCTTGGGTATGGGGTGTGGGCCGGTCTTGGAGCGAGACATGAACCCAGCGATAGGTGACTTAAATGGGGATTTCGATGTGGATTCAATATATAACTTATTTAAGAATATTCTAAACAAAGCACAGGAACGTAGTATACCATACAAATTGAATTCAGATTCAGATTCAGATGTTTATTCAGGTAAGGTATATACATACAAGTGATGTTACATTAATGGATTGATATATAGATAGAGCTAGTACATACAATGCCTAAAGCCACTATTACGCAATGCGTTTCGGGCAAGAAAAACATTAATATCAAGAACTTAATACTAATTGAGCATAAAGAATAAAAGATGTTGAGAACAAATACAAATAAAGATAAAAAAAAAGGGGGAACATGACTGAAAAAGCAGCACAAATACAATAGGTTGACAAACAGTGTTGATTAAAAAAAAAAAAAAAAGAAAAAAAAAAGAAAATAAAAAGAAAATAACAGACATGGGTTGACAATAGAGGAGTGAGGTAGATTACAGGGAATTTATTAGGTAGTGTTTCGTTTTTATCTTAAACTGGTTGAGAGAGGTACAGTCTTTAGATCGAATAGATCGAATAGATCGAATACTAATGACCCAAAGTGGATAACAAAGAATTTGAAGAACCTTATAGGTAAAAAGAGAGCTTGGTACAAAAGGATTAAAAATGGGGAGGTCACTTTAGAACAGGAATTCGTACAACTGGTTAGAAATGTTAAAAAAGAGATAAGGAAAGCAAAAAGAAACTATGAAGTTCGCATAGCAGGGCAAGCAAAGACAAATCCTAAAGGGTTTTTTCAGTTATATCGTACTAAGACTAGGGAAAGGATAGGTCCATTAAAAACTGAGACAGGTCAAATAACAGATAGTGATGAAGAGATGAGTAGTATTTTTAATAAATATTTTGTATCTGTATTTACTAAAGAGGAACTTAACAATATGCCTTCAGCCGAACAAGTCTATGTGGGTGGGGACGAGGACAGGTTGACGAGTTTAGCAGTTACCAGGGAGGATGTTCTTAAACAAATAGTAAAACTCAAACCAAACAAATCCCCAGGGCCGGATGAAGTGTTTGCCAGGGTGCTTAAAGAATGCAAAGAGGAGCTTTGTGACCCACTGTCAACCATATTTAATAAATCAATAGAGTCAGGCAGAGTGCCAGAGTTTTGGAAAGTTGCTAATGTGATACCAGTTTTTAAGAAAGGAGATAGATCACTTGCGTCTAACTATCGACCAATTAGCCTAACGTCTATTGTGGGAAAGTTACTCGAATCTATAATAGCAAATAAAATTCGTCTTCATCTTGAAAAACATAAATTAATAATTGAGTCGCAACATGGTTTTATAAATGGCCGTTCATGTTTAACAAATTTGTTATCTTTTTATTCTAGCATTGTTGAGGCAGTTGATAGTGGTAAGGATTGCGATGTTGTATACCTTGACTTTAGCAAAGCTTTTGATACAGTGCCACATGAAAGACTGATTAAAAAAATAGAGTCTCATGGTATTGGGGGTGCTATATTAAGCTGGATTAGGGCATGGCTATACCAAAGGAAACAGAGAGTTAGTATAAATGGAATCAAGTCAGAGTGGGAAAATGTTGTAAGTGGAGTGCCTCAAGGCTCTGTCCTGGGACCTCTGTTGTTTATAATATATATAAATGATTTAGATTCAGGTTTGAGTAGCAACATTTGCAAATTTGCCGATGATACGAAAATCGGTAGGGAAATTAATTCGGAGGAGGACTCACTATCACTTCAAGTTGATCTAGATAGGGTTTTGAAATGGCAGATGCAGTTTAATGCTGATAAATGTAAAGTTCTGAGGTTAGGTAATGCTGATAGAGTTACAAGATACGAGCTAGATGGTGTTGTGATTGCGAAGTCGGATTGCGAAAGGGATCTGGGAGTTATGATTAGTAAGAATTTAAAACAAAAGGATCAATGCATAAATGTTCGTAATAAGGCAAATCGGACACTTGGATTTATTAATCGCAGCGTTAGTAACAAGACACCTGGTGTGGTTCTCAAGCTATATCTTGCTCTAGTTAGGCCCCATTTAGATTATGCAGTTCAGTTTTGGTCGCCATATTATAGAATGGATATAAATTCACTTGAACGTGTCCAGCGTAGGATGACTAAGTTAATTCCCCAAATTAGAAATCTTTCATATGAAGAAAGATTAACAAAGCTTAAGTTGCATTCACTGGAAAGGCGAAGAGTTAGGGGTGACATGATAGAGGTTTACAAGTGGGTGAATGGACATAACAAAGGGGATATTAATAGGGTATTAAAAGTATCAACACAAGACAGAACACGAAACAACGGGTATGAATTGGATAAGTTTAGATTTAGGAAAGACTTGGGTAAATACTGGTTCAGTAACAGGGTTGTTGATTTGTGGAACCAATTGCCGCGTAACATTGTGGAGGTGGGGTCCCTCGATTGTTTCAAGCATGGGTTGGACATGTATATGAGTGGGATTGGGTGGTTATAAATAGGAGCTGCCTCGTATGGGCCAACAGGCCTTCTGCAGTTGCCTTTGTTCTTATGTTCTCTAATCACTGGTTCCAACGAGTTCGCAACAACAGCAACCCCAGCCCTCAATAGATGCACTCCATCACGAGCATACATTTCATTTCTTCCATAGAAGTGTTCCCAGTTGTCTATGAAAAATATTGCATTTTATTTGCAATATCTTTCCAGCCGGCAATTGACACCAAGTGCCCTCGACATCCATTCATTTCCCACTCCCTTTCTTGGAAGAATGCCACATATGATCGGGATTCCTCCCTTGCTCCTAACTAATTCTATGGCTGTCCTGAATCTCTGTATTGGTTCCTCTCCTAACTCGTCCAACATCATTACCCCCTGAACTAATACAAATAATGGGTTTGTTCCAATTTCCCGTCATAATATCATTCCTGTTTCCAACAATATCACCAATTCCAGCTCCCGGATTGCAAACCCTTAACCTGTTCCCCCTATCTCTGGCACAAAACGTTCTGTCTAAATACCTCACCTGGGAATCTCCCACAACCAAAATTCGCTTCGTTTCTCCCTTTTTCTTTCGAGCACTTTGAGGGACCTGCGCTCCAATGCTCCTCGTTGCTTTGCCTTTCCCTCCTCGTTGAACTACAGGTTCACCGCAGCACTCGTCCTCTAATACGTCAAATGCGTTAAAAGTCCTTAGGTGTAGGCTATTAGTTGTCGGTTTTGCCAAGGTCTTCTTAAGACCTTGGACCTTTACAACTTGCAACAAGTTGTAACTTACAAGTAACAAGTTACTTACAAGTAACTTACAAGTAACAACAAGTTACAACTTACAACAAGTTTACAACCTTTACAACTTTACAACAAGTCCTTTACAACTTGCCAAGACGAGGTCTTTTGAATACTGGTCGCCTCCTTTGTTTCTTCCTGATGTTGTTTCAGCTGTCGTACCTCCTCCCGTAGCGAATCCAACTCCGTCCTCAGAGTTCCAACTAGACTCATCAGTTCCTTCACTGATCCTTCCATTACTGCTGTAATAATATTACTACAATCGGAGCTCCAGCAAACACACCCTCTCACTGTGACAGTCTGCGCCTGACCGATTTGAGTTCATTCTCAAGTGAGAATGAACTCAAATTCAAATTCAAATGAACTCAAAGAATGAACTTCTCAACATCGCACATCATACAAATTTATGAGAGAGTGCTAAGAAGTAAGATCACAAAATACATGGAATCACAGCATCTCCATAACCCCGGACAACAAGGTTTCAGAACAGGGCGCTCTTGCCTGTCGCAGTTGCTGGACCACTATGATATGGCATTAGATGCTATGGAAGACAAACAAAACGCTGATGTAATTTACACAGATTTCGCAAAAGCTTTTGATAAATGTGACCATGGTGTTATTGCACATAAAATGCGTCCAAAAGGAATTACCGGAAAAATAGGCAGATGGATCTACAATTTCCTGACTAACAGAACCCAATGTGTAATAGTCAACAAAATAAAATCCAGCTCATCTATCGTGAAGAGCTCAGTCCCACAGGGTAATGTGCTTGCTCCAGTACTTTTTCTCATCCTCATATCGGACATAGACACGAACACAACCTATAGCACTGTATCATCCTTTGCAGATGACACTAGGATCTTCATGAGAGTAGGCAACATAGAGGACACGGCAAACCTCCAATCAGATGTAGACCAGGTCTTTCTATGGGCTACAGAAAATAATATGGTGTTTAACGATGATAAGTTCCAGCTCATGCGCTACAGAAAAGTGAAAATATAAAAACGGAAACCACGTACAAAACTCAGGCAAATCATAACATAGAACGAAAAGGCAATGTAAAGGATCTGGGTGTACTCATGTCGGAAGACCTTACCTTTAAAGAACACAATAAAGTAGCCGTCACAACTGCAAGAAAAATGACAGGTTGGATAACAAGAACTTTTCACACTAGAGATGCTGTACCGATGATGATACTTTTCAAAACGCTTGTGCTCTCTAGAGTGGAGTACTGCTGCACAATGACAGCCCCTTTCAAAGCTGGAGAAATTGCTGACCTGGAGAACGTGCAGAGATCCTTTACTGCTAGAATCCACTCAGTAAAACATCTAAACTACTGGGACCGACTAAAGAGCCTTCCCTTGAGCGCAGGCGGGAGAGATACATAATAATCTATACGTGGAAAATAATTGAGGGGCTGGTCCCAAACCTGCACACAGAAATAACATCACATGAGACCAGAAGGTATGGCAGGATGTGCAGAATACCCCCGTTGAAAAGCAGAAGTGCAACAGGTACTCTGAGAGAGAACTCTATCAACATCAGAGGCCCGAGACTGTTCAACACGCTTCCACTACACATAAAGGGCATAACTGGCAGACCCCTCATAGTGTTCAAGAGAGAACTATCAACATCAGAGGCCCGAGACTGTTCAACACGCTTCCACTACAAATAAGGGGCATAACTGGCAGACCCCTCACAGTGTTCAAGAGAGAACTGGATAAGCACCTCCAAAGGATACCTGATCAACCAGGCTATGACTCATACGTCAGGCTGCGAGCAGCCGCATCCAACAGCCTGGTTGATCAGTCCAGCAACCAGGAGGCCTGGTCGACGACCGGGCCGCGGGGACGCTAAGCCCCGGAAGCACCTCAAGGTAACCCGCACTTCGCGAACAATTAAGTCTGGGTTCGTATCCTGGCTGGGGAGGATTGACTGTGTTCCAATCCTTAACATTACGCCTCTCTTCACCCAGCAGTGAAACGATTTGACGGGGTGTATTCCGGAGTTATTAATTAAGATTAATATTAATCTTAGGACTTAGCCGTATTAGGATACAGGACCTGCCCGAAACGCTATGCGTGCTAGTGGCTTTACAAGAATGTAAAAACTGGTGGACCATCCAAGTAGTAGGCGTCCATCTGTCATAGGAGACTATGGAGTTCCGTTCTGGTTGTCGGTCTGGAGTGGCCTCTCCAGGGCGTAAAGCCGGGATAGGTTGATACAGGGGAGAAGCTGTCACCCATGCAGCAGGTCGCCCTCTCCACAGCACCGAACGTCTCAATTGTAAAGGTAAACGCCACTAAGACTGGGTCCAGCGCCGTCGCAGGAACTGTCAGAACGAGGTTGAAGGCAACAAGGAACTGCCCCCAGGGGGCTCCAGCTCCGGAGTTAACCTCGAAGTTGGTAAAAGAAAGCACAGGGACTCCAACCCCAGAGTCTTTTTTGTTGTTGTTACTCTTTTTTGTGGGGGGAAAGGAGGAAAATTAGGGAAGAAAGAAAAGGAGGAAACTTAGGAACAATGGGGGAACCATTGACAAGCTGCCGGCTTCCTGTCTCCGTCGTGACCACTAGACACAAGGTTACTTTAGGCATTAGGCCACTATAGGAATTATCATCATCAGGAAAAGATCATAAAGGCAAATGGGGGGGACCTTCGACAAGCCGCCGGCCTCCTGTCCTCATCGAGGCCACTATTAGTAGCTCTCAGGTAAACTCAGATAATTATTACACTTCGATATCTAAGTAATTCCGCCTTATCAAAAATTTGTTTAGTCCGTTCCTCGAGCCTCCGTGGCACAATTGGTTAGCGCGTTCGGCTGTTATAACCGAAAGGTTGGTGGTTCGAGCCCACCCGGGGGCGATTATTTAGGCCAACTCTAGGGGTTGACCTCAGACAAGACCGACATAACACTCTTGACAGCGATGTCACACTTGGCCCCGTGATCCAGCCCGTCCTCCTCAAGTCTGCCAACGTCAACAAACTCTCGCGCGTAAGTGACCTTATCCTAACACAACAGAGAACGGCACAGTATGTCAACGTCGCGACCCATCCTCCTGTTTACACAGTAGTTGTTGTATATGCTCCATAGTGCAAACGTTGACGTACTAAGTCATTACATAATGGAATATATTGTCAATAGAATATACTAATCTCTTTATTGCCTGAATTCTTAATTATAGTCTTAATTATAGACTGTCTTTATAGTCTGAAGTGAATTATCACTAAGATAGGATTGGATATAGTCCAGTGAATGGCCTCGAATTCCATAATGATGGAGTTTACGTAAGAGGTAATTGTGATTAACAGTATGTAAGAAAAGAAATTAAAAAACGAAATGAAAAACCAATGAAAAAATACAAAAATAAACTATATTCACGCAATGAACTGTATAGTAAACAAAACAGCTCACTTCCAATGCTATGTCACACAAAATTATTAGATCAAAATGAAAATAAATTGAAATCCATGAATATTCAATTTATCAATGAAATCGGAAATATTGAAATGGAATCGTAACATATTTAGTATTGCGTGTGTTCCTCTTACGTGCAACAAATGGAGCTGTTTCTCAAAAAAAATTTTTTTTTACCTGTCACAGTTGAGGCATCTATACTTATACTTACGAAATGAACGGTATGGTAAACAACACAGCTCAATTCCAATGCAATGTCACACAAAATAATTAAGTCAATATGAAAATAAATTGAAATCCATGAAAATTCAATTTAATAATGAAATCATAAACATTAAAATGGAATCGGAATATATTTAGTACAGCGTGTGTTGCTATTACGTGCAACAGAGGATGCTAGATTTCAAAAGAATCATGTTTTTACCTGTCACAGTTGAGGCATGTATTTAGTAGGTATAAAAACACGCGCCTATTCAAATGCAACATTGTGTCAAAATTTCAAAGCAATCGGTAAAGTGGTTTCAAAGATTTCCCTCACATGAAAAAAAACACAGAATTTAAAAAAAAAAATGTTTTTTTCCCGTCAGAGACTTGACATTTATATTGTGTGCATTTAAAAACCCGCTCAGATGGGAATGAAACATAGAGTAAATATTTCAAAGCAATCGATGAAGAAATTTCGAAGATTAGTGATTTTGAGCAAACCAACATTTCCATTTTTATTTATATAGACTAGCTGTACCCGGCCAAGCGTTGCTGTGGCTCAGCAAGGCATGTGCGTGTTGCTGAGCCACAGCAACCTTTCCTTGTCTCCCAGTCCTCCCCACCATTCCCCCTCCTTCGTCCCCTCATCCTCACAACCATTCCTCATTAACCCGGCCTCTCATCCTCCCAACTATTCCCCACTCACCTGTTCCCTCGTCCTCCCCACCATTCCCACCCTCCCCCCATTCCTTTGTCCCCTCCACCATCCCCACTCCACCGTCCCCTCGTCTTCCTAACCATTATCCACACCCCCGTCCCATCGTCCTCACTACCATTCCCCCCCTCCACCATTCCCTCGTCCTCCTCACCATCCCCTACTCCCCTGTCCCCTTGTCCTCCCCCCGCATTCTCTTTTCCCTTGTCCCTGCATCCCCATCATCCTCAACTCCCCCATCCCCTTGTCCTTCTCACCATTCCTCCCCCCCCTCCTTCGTCCCCTCATCCTCGCAACAATTTCTCACACCTCCGTCCCCTCGTCCTCCCAACCATTCCCCACTCTCCCGTCTCCTCGTCCTTCCCACCATTTCCCCCCCCCCTGTCCCCCATTCCTGATTCCCCCCCACCATCCCCCACTCCACCGTCCCCATGTCCTCCTAACCATTACCCACTACACCGTCCGCACATCCTCCCCTCTATCTCCCATTCCCTGTCCCCTCTTCCTCCCTACCATTCTCCCCTCCACCATCCCCTCGCTCTCACCACTCTCCTGTCCCCTTGTCCTCCACACAATTCTCCATTCCCCTATCCCCTCATTCCCCCCATCCCCAACTCCCCTGTCCCCTTGTCCTCCCCCACCATCACCCACTCCTGTCTCCTCTTCCTTCCCACCATTCCCCACTCCCTTGTCCAATGCATTCCCAAATGATCTGATGTTCCCATCAGAAAATTTGGAATATCAAATGATCAGATGTTCCTATCACTGATATATATATATGAAAAACTAATTAAAAAACGAAATGAAAATCAATGAAAAAATAAAAATGAACTCACGAAATGAACGGTATCGTAAACAATACAGATGAATTCCAACACAATGTCACACAAAATAATTAAATCCAAATGAAAAAAAATCGAAATCTATGAAAATTCAATTTATCAATGCAAAAGGAAACAATGAAATGGAATCATGACATATTTTGTATAGCGTGTGTTGTTATTATGTTCAACAGATGGCGCTGTTTTTCATAAAAAGTTTGTTTTTACCTGTCACAGGTGCGGCATCTTTATATTAGATATATAAAGACACGCGTGTATTCGAATAGAATGTGTGTCAAAATTTCAATGCAATTGGTGAAGAACTTTTGGAGATTACAGTGTGTGCTGCTCTTACGTTCAACAGATGGCGCTTTTTTCCAAGAAAACATATTTTTACCTGTTGCAGGTGAGGCATGTATATAGTAGGAATATAGAAACACGCGCCTATTCGAATGCAACGTTATCTTGAGATGATTTCGGGGCTTTAGTGTCCCCGCGGCCCGGTCCTCGACCAGGCCTCCGCCCCCAGGAAGCAGCCCGTGACAGCTGACTAACACCCAGGTACCTATTTTACTGCTAGGTAACAGGGGCATAGGGTGAAAGAAACTCTGCCCATTGTTTCTCGCCGGCGCCCGGGATCGAACCCGGGACCACAGGATCACAAGTCCAGTGTGCTGTCCGTTCGGCCGACCGGCTCCCGACCGACGTTGTGTCAAAATTTCAAAGCAATCGGTAATGATGTTTTGAAGATTTCCCTCACATGACAAACACA
The DNA here is from genome assembly GCF_040958095.1 of Procambarus clarkii. NCBI lineage: Eukaryota > Metazoa > Arthropoda > Malacostraca > Decapoda > Cambaridae > Procambarus > Procambarus clarkii. Next base: position 1,313,757 of record NC_091209.1, read on the forward strand.
TATTTAAAAAATAATACAGTTTAAAAAAAAAAGCATATTTTTACCGTCAGAGATGTGACATTTATAGTTTGTATATAAGAACCTGCTCGGAAGTGAATGGAACTTTGTGGTGAAAATGTCAAAGCAATCGGTGAAGAACTTTCGGAGATTAGCGATTTTGAGCAAACGAACATTTACATTTTTATTTATATAGATTACATCAACTTCAATATATCTATTTATGTCATTTTATCGACTTGTTAAAGCATCATTTACCAAAGCAATCACCCGTTTTTAGATATTTTCTCACCTATATTGCTATAGTTAATCACCTTTGTTAGCTGTCCAATCTAATTTAATTTGCTTATTCACTCACGTTTTATTTATTAATTCATTTTCAATTCATCTATTTAATCACTTGTTAGTTATATTTTCTATCACCTTTTGTTGATTTATTCAATCACTAACTTTTATAAAATTTACATATTAGCAATAAAACATTAATATCTGGCAAGAATACAATGTTAAACGCTTGATGGGAATGTTGAGTTGTGAGTGTTGCATCACGGTCCTAACATGAGTGTTGCATCACGGTCCTAACGTGAGTGTTGCATCACGGTCCTAACGTGAGTGTTGCATCACGGTCCTAACGTGAGTGTTGCATCACGGTCCTAACGTGAGTGTTGCATCACGGTCCTAACGTGAGTGTTGCATCACGGTCCTAACGTGAGTGTTGCATCACGGTCCTAACGTGAGTGTTGCAACACGGTCCTAACGTGAGTGTTGCATCACGGTCCTAACGTGAGTGTTACATCACGGTCCTAACGTGAGTGTTGCAACACGGTCCTAACGTGAGTGTTGCATCACGGTCCTAACGTGAGTGTTGCATCACGGTCCTAACATGAGTGTTGCATCACGGTCCTAACGTGAGTGTTACATCACGGTCCTAACGTGAGTGTTGCATCACCGTCCTAACGTGAGTGTTACATCACGGTCCTAACACGAGTGTTGCATCACGGTCCTAACGTGAGTGTTGCATCACGGTCCTAACGTGAGTGTTGCATCACGGTCCTAACGTGAGTGTTGCATCACGGTCCTAACGTGAGTGTTGCAACACGGTCCTAACGTGAGTGTTGCATCACGGTCCTAACGTGAGTGTTACATCACGGTCCTAACGTGAGTGTTGCAACACGGTCCTAACGTGAGTGTTGCATCACGGTCCTAACGTGAGTGTTGCATCACGGTCCTAACATGAGTGTTGCATCACGGTCCTAACGTGAGTGTTGCATCACGGTCCTAACGTGAGTGTTGCATCACGGCCCTAACGTGGGTGTTGCATCACGGTCCTAACGTGAGTGTTACATCACGGTCCTAACGTGAGTGTTGCAACACGGTCCTAACGTGAGTGTTGCATCACGGTCCTAACGTGAGTGTTGCATCACGGCCCTAACGTGGGTGTTGCATCACGGTCCTAACGTGAGTGTTACATCACGGTCCTAACGTGAGTGTTGCAACACGGTCCTAACGTGAGTGTTGCATCACGGTCCTAACGTGAGTGTTGCAACACAGAAATTGCATAGTGAGAGTTGCAAAATTGCAACACTGTAATACCGTGATGTGAGTGTTACAACACAGCAATGACGTGATGTGAGTTGTGTTGCAAGACAATAACACGTTGTGATTCTTGGAATACAATAGCGCATTGGGAGTGTTATAATATAAATAATGTGTTGTGAATGTTGTAAAACTTATAAATATGTTTTGCAACTTTGAAATAAAGTGTTTTTGTTGCAACACAGAAATATCGTGCTGTGATGCAAGGCAGGCATATTGTGCTGTGGATGTTCACAGGTTACAACACAGTAATACAATGTTGCAATTCTCACATTATGTTATTTATGAGTTACAACCCTGGAAATATAATATTTTGTTGCAACACTCACAACAAGTTATGTTCGGCAACACTCGTAACACCTTCTTGAGTTCCATCACTTATAACTCCTCATTTCAGTGTTGTAAAACTCACAACACTTTATTCAAATTTGCAACACACACAACACCTTTTTCAAATTTGCAACACTCACAAGACCTTCTTCCTGTGTTACAACACACGAAACACAATATTCCTGTACGTTGCAACACTTACAGCAAGTGTGTATGTGCAGTCGTGTTAAGTTTGTGTATTTTGGCATATGAATGTGACAAGTTTAACTTAAGTCAGGTTTTTATTCACGATTCTTTCCTCTCTTGCGTTAATAAAGTTATTTTATCCAAAACATTTTAACTGCCGTAACATACTGAAAAGAAATATTGGATAATTACCTTAATAACAAATCCTATAATATTACCATAATTACTTAAACTATTACTATGATATTACCATAATTACTTTAAATATTACAATAGTTTTACAATTATTACCTTAGTTGTTAATATTATATTACAATAATTATCTTTATTACTAAAGCTTTGCTATAATTACTTTAATTAACTAGTACTATTAAATTACATAATTTAGTGAAAATATGAAATTTGTATGTCATTAAGTACCTTTTCACTGAAGTCGTCAACATAGAAATAAAAACTTCCAAATATTTGTTTAAGCTTCGATAAAACATTTGAAACCTAAGATAAGAAAAATATACTTAATATTCAGTTTTCTCTGCCTCGCGTTCATTACTAAAAACAGATAAAATGTACAAATCAGGTTTAGGTTTCATTAGTACTTAAACGTTAAGCAAGATGAGCCACTGTCTATTAGGGTGTTGAAGCTGGAACATAATGATTACAAATACAGGGTGTTGATCAGGAACATAATGATTACAAATACATGTTACTCAGATCACAACTTAATTGAAGTTCTGACAACCATGGGGAATAGACCTTCAAAACCAATCCAGATTCCCGGTGGAGGAGATTTCAGCAAATTCAACTTCAATAATAAACAGATAAACTGGTAGCAAATAAACCAGGACTTCACAGAAATAAACTGGGAAGAACAGCTAGAAAATACAAACCTGAACCAGTGCCTGGAAAAAATAAGCTCAGTAGCACTAGAAATATGTTCAAACCGCATACCTCTAAGAAAAAAGAGAAAGAGATGCAGATTGGAACGGGAACGTCCTTCCCTATATAGGCGAAGAAAACGAATCGCGGAACAACTTGAGAGTCGCATCCTATCTCAAGAACGGCGAAGAAGGTTAGGTAAAGAAATAGAAACAATTGAACTCAAGCTACAAGAATCATACAAAACCCTGGAGAGGCATAGAGAGCAAAAGGCCATCAGTGAAATAGAGAGAAATCCGAAATATTTTTCTTCTATGCAAAATCAAGATCAAAAACCACATCTAGTATCGGGCCCCTGCGAAAGGGAGATGGAACTTTCACTGATGACAACAAAGAAATGAGCGAAATACTGAGGAAGCAGTACGACTCTGTTTTCAGCGAGCCACCAAACGCACTAAAGATTGATAACCCAAATGAATTTTTCATGGATATGATACCAACATCAAATCATATATCAGACGTCACCCTATCCCCACTGGATTTTGAAGAAGCCATAAACAGTATGCCTCTGCACTCTGCACCAGGCCCGGATTCTTGGAACTCCATATTCATCAAGAACTGTAAAAAAACACTATCGCAGGCCCTTCACATTCTGTGGAGACAAAGCCTAGATACTGGCGTTATCCCTGACATACTAAAAACAGCAGAGATAGCACCACTCCATGAAGGAGGAAATAAGGCAGAGGCAAAAAATTACAGACCGATAGCACTAACATAAGAACAAAGGTAACTGCAGAAGGCCTATTGGCCCATACGAGGCAGCTCCTATTTATAACCACCCAATCCCACTCATATACATAAGAACATAAGAACATAAGAACAAAGGTAACTGCAGAAGGCCTATTGGCCCATACGAGGCAGCTCCTATTCTATAACCACCCAATCCCACTCATATACTTGTCCAACCCGTGCTTGAAACAATCGAGGGACCCCACCTCCACAATGTTACGCGGCAATTGGTTCCACAAATCAACAACCCTGTTACTGAACCAGTATTTACCCAAGTCTTTCCTAAATCTAAACTTATCCAATTTATATCCATTGTTTCGTGTTCTGTCTTGTGTTGATACTTTTAATACCCTATTAATATCCCCTTTGTTATGTCCATTCATCCACTTGTAAACCTCTATCATGTCACCCCTAACTCTTCGCCTTTCCAATGAATGCAACTTAAGCTTTGTTAGAGGTGTTTGTTTGGGTTTAAACTGTTAGTAGATAGTGGTATGGGAATTGATTTGGAGGAAGGAGGTTATAAAAGTATGTGTTTGTGGGAGAAAGGAATTGGCAAAATGATCAGGGAAAGAGAAGGGTCTCAAAATAACAATTCACTTAGGGTATATTACACTAACAGTAGAAGTCTAAGAAATAAAATTAACGAATTAAATGCTCTTGTCTGCACAGAAACAATAGATATTATTGCACTTACCAAAACGTGTATGAATGTAGAAAACAGAGAGCTATTAGCTGAATATCAAATAAATGGATTTAAACTATTTCACACAGATAGATATATTAGACGAGGAGGGGGAGTAGCCATATATGTTAGGGACAATTTGAAATGTAGTCTCAAAGAGGGAATCAAAACTGAGCCACACACAGAAACTATTTGGATAGAATTAAACGAAAAAGCAAATAATATTATAATAGCAGTTATATATAGGCCACCAAATTTAGACAGAATGGAAGCAAAGCATCTATGGGATGAAATATCTAGAGCATCTACATCTAACAGTATTTATGTCATGGGTGACATTAATTTTAGGGGAATAAACTAGTTAATCAAAACAGGGAATAGTGAAGCAGAAGATTTTCTAGAATTAATTGACGATTGGTTTCTTACGCAACACATTAAGGAACCAACGCGGGAAAATAATATTTTAGATTTAGTGTTAACTAACAGGGAAACTCAAATTAATGACATCGAAATAGGAAGTGAGCTAGGGAACAGTGATCACAAAGAAATCAGATTTAGCATAGAATGGAATAGACCTGTAGGAGAAAATTCTGTTAAAGTGCCAGATTTTCGAAAAGCTGATTTTAATAGCTTAAGAATTTTTTTGGGTCAAATAGATTGGAAAGTCTTGGGTATGGGGTGTGGGCCGGTCTTGGAGCAAGACATGAACCCAGCGATAGGTGATGTAAAAGGGGATTTTGATGTGGATTCAATATATAACTTATTTAAGAATATTCTAAACAAAGCACAGGAACGCAGTATACCATACAAGTTGAATAAATCGAATACTAATGACCCAAAGTGGATAACAAAGAATTTGAAGAACCTTATAGGTAAAAAGAGAGCTTGGTGCAAACGGATTAAGAATGGGGAAGTCATTTTAGAACAGGAATTCATACAACTGGTTAGAAATGTTAAAAAAGATATAAGGAAAGCAAAAAGAAACTATGAAGTTCTTATAGCAGGGCAAGCAAAGACAAATCCTAAAGGTTTTTTCAGTTATATCGAACTAAGACTAGGGAAAGGATATGTCTATTAAAAACTGAGACAGATCAAATAACGGAAAATGACAAGGAGATGAGTAGTATTTTTAACAAATATTTTATATCTGTGTTTACTAAAGAGGAACTTAACAATATGCCTTCAGCCGAACAAGTCTATGTGGGTGGGAACGAGGACAGGTTGACGAGTTTAGCATAAGAACATAAGAACATAAGAACAAAGGTAACTGCAGAAGGCCTATTGGCCCATACGAGGCAGCTCCTATTCTATAACCACCCAATCCCACTCATATAGAGTGGGATTGTCAGGTGCTGTCACAGTGAGAGGTTGTGTTAGCTGGAGCTCCGATTCTAATAACATTATTATTGCAATAATGGAGGGATTAGTGAGGGATTTGGTGAGTCTGGTTGGAGCTCTGAGAGCAGAGATGGATTCCCTGCGGGAGGAGGTAAGACCGCTACGACTTAGGGAGGAAACGAAGGAGGAGGCCAGTGTTGACGGGACCTCATTAAGAAGGACTGACGAGACCAGTATTAAGAAGTCCTCGTCTTGGCAAGTTGTGAAAGACAGGGGTCTTAAGAAGACCTTGGCAAAACCGACAACTAATAGCCTACACCTAAGAACTTTTAACGCATTTGACGTATTAGAGGACGAGTGCTGTGTTGAACCTGTTGTTCAACGAGGTGGCAAAGACAAAGTAACGAGGAGCATTGTAGCGCAGGTCCCTCAAACTGCTCGAAAGGAAAAGGGAGAATCGAAGCGAATTTTGGTTGTGGGAGATTCCCAGGTGAGGTATTTAGACAGAACGTTTTGTGCCAGAGATAGGGGAAACAGATTAAGGGTTTGCTATCCGGGAGCTGGAATTGGTGATATTGTTGGAAACATGAATGATATTATGACGGGAATGGAAACAAACCCATTATTTGTATTAGTGCAGGGGGTAATGATGTTGGGCGAGTTGGGAGTGAGGAACTAATAAAGAGATTCAGGACAGCCATTGAATTAGTTAGGAGCAAGGGAGGAATCCCGATCATATGTGGCATTCTTCCAAGAAAGGGATTAGGAAATGAATGGATATCGAAGGCACTTGGTGTCAATTGCCGGCTGGAAAGATATTGCAAATCAAATGCAATATCTTTCATAGACAACTGGGAAGACTTCTATGGAAGAAATGGAATGTATGCTCGTGATGGGGTGCATCTATCGAGAGCTGGGGTTGTTGCTGTTGCGAACTCGTTGGAAGAAGTGGTTTGAGGTGTTTGTTTGGGTTTAAACTGTTAGCTGATAGAGGTATGGGAATTGATTTGGAGGAAGGAGATAATAAAAGTACGTGTTTGTGGGAGAAAGGAATTGGCAAAATGATCAGGGAAAGAGAAGGGCCTCAAAATAACAATTCACTTAGGGTATATTACACTAACAGTAGAAGTCTAAGAAATAAAATTAACGAATTAAATGCTCTTGTCTGCACAGAAAAAATAGATATTATTGCACTTACCGAAACGTGGATGAATGTAGAAAATAGAGAACTATTAGCTGAATATCAAATAAATGGATTAAAACTATTTCACACAGATAGATATATTAGACGAGGAGGGGGAGTAGCCATATATGTTAGGGACAATTTGAAATGTAGTCTCAAAGAGGAAATCAAAACTGAGCCACACACAGAAACTATTTGGATAGAATTAAACGAAAAAGCTAATAATATTATTATAGGAGTTATATATAGGCCACCAAATTTAGACAGAATGGAAGCAAAGCATCTATGGGATGAAATATCTAGAGCATCTAGATCTAACAGTATTTACGTCATGGGTGACTTTAATTTTAGTGGAATAAACTGGTTGAACAAAACAGGGAATAGTGAAGCAGAAGATTTTCTAGAATTAATTGACGATTGCTTTCATACGCCAACCTGTCCTCTTAAAAAGAACGTCGCTTTTGGCCGTTTGCCAGTATGGCCGAATTTGGACGTAATTTGAAAATGAAAATAAATTTGGGATTTTTTTCAACAACAATAGGTTAAGGGTCCTCTGATAGGTTAGGTGGGCAGGAAATTCTCATACAGTTTCAAAACGTTATGAAAAACGTTAATTTAAAGTGTCCTCTCATAACCTCTGCGCGTACGCCGGACGACTCAAATAGAAAACGGAACAGAACGTCACTTTTGTGAGTCGATTTCATTTCAAATTACGTCCAAATTTGGCCATATCGCGCATACGAGCCAAAAGTGACGTTATTTTTAAGAGGACGGGTTGCTTACGCAACACATTAAGGATCCAACACGGGAAAATAATATTTTAGATTTAGTGTTAACTAACAGGGAAACACAAATTAATGACAGAAAAAGGGAGTGAGCTAGGGAACAGTGATCACAAAGAAATCAGATTTAGCATAGAATGGAATAGACCTGTAGGAGAAAATTCTGTTAAAGTGCCAGATTTTCGAAAAGCTGATTTTAATAGCCTTAGAAATTTTTTGGGTCAAATTGATTGGAAAGTCTTGGGTATGGGGTGGGGGCCGGTCTTGGAGCGACATGAACCCAGCGATAGGTGACGTAAATGGGGATTTCGATGTGGATTCAATATATAACTTATTTAAGAATATTCTAAACAAAGCACAGGAACGTAGTATACCATACAAATTGAATAGATCGAATACCAATGACCCAAAGTGGATAACAAAGGATTTGAAGAACCTTATAGGTAAAAAGAGAGCTTGGTACAAAAGGATTAAAAATGGGGAGGTCACTTTAGAACAGGAATTCGTACAACTGGTTAGAAATGTTAAAAAAGAGATAAGGAAAGCAAAAAGAAACTATGAAGTTCGCATAGCAGGGCAAGCAAAGACAAATCCTAAAGGGTTTTTTCAGTTATATCGTACTAAGACTAGGGAAAGGATAGGTCCATTAAAAACTGAGACAGGTCAAATAACAGATAGTGATGAAGAGATGAGTAGTATTTTTAATAAATATTTTGTATCTGTATTTACTAAAGAGGAACTTAACAATATGCCTTCTGCCGAACAAGTCTATGTGGGTGGGGACGAGGACAGGTTGACGAGTTTAACAGTTACCAGGGAGGATGTCCTTAAACAAATAGTAAAACTCAAACCAAACAAATCCCCAGGGCCGGATGAAGTGTTTGCCAGGGTGCTTAAAGAATGCAAAGAGGAGCTTTGTGACCCACTGTCTACCATATTTAATAAATCAATAGAGTCAGGCAGAGTGCCAGAGTTTTGGAAAGTTGCTAATGTGATACCAGTTTTTAAGAAAGGAGATAGATCACTTGCGTCTAACTATCGACCAATTAGCCTAACGTCTATTGTGGGAAAGTTACTCGAATCTATAATAGCAAATAAAATTCGTCTTCATCTTGAAAAACATAAATTAATAATTGAGTCGCAACATGGTTTTATAAATGGCCGTTCATGTTTAACAAATTTGTTATCTTTTTATTCTAGCATTGTTGAGGCAGTTGATAGTGGTAAGGATTGTGATGTTGTGTACCTTGACTTTAGCAAAGCTTTTGATACAGTGCCACATGAAAGACTGATTAAAAAGTTAGAGTCTCATGGTATTGGGGGTGCTATATTAAGCTGGATTAGGGCATGGCTATACCAAAGGGACATGGCTATATATGTTAGGGACAATTTGAAATGTAGTCTCAAAGAGGGAATCAAAACAGAGCCACACACAGAAACTATTTGGATTGAATTAAACGAAAAAGCTAATAATATTATAATAGGAGTAATATATAGGCCACCAAATTTAGACAGAATGGAAGCAAAGCATCTATGGGATGAAATATCTAGAGCATCTAGATCTAACAGTATTTATGTCATGGGTGACTTTAATTTTAGCGGAATAAACTGGTTGAACAAAACAGGGAATAGTGAAGCAGAAGATTTTCTAGAATTAATTGACGATTGCTTTCTTACGCAACACATTAAGGAACCAACACGGGAAAATAATATTTTAGATTTAGTGTTAACTAACAGGGAAACGCAAATTAATGACATCGAAATAGGGAGTGAGCTAGGGAGCAGTGATCACAAAGAAATCAGATTTAGCATAGAATGGAATAGACCAGTAGGAGAAAATTCTGTTAAAGTGCCAGATTTTCGAAAAGCTGATTTTAATAGCCTAAGAAATTTTTTGGGTCAAATTGATTGGAAAGTCTTGGGTATGGGGTGTGGGCCGGTCTTGGAGCGAGACATGAACCCAGCGATAGGTGACTTAAATGGGGATTTCGATGTGGATTCAATATATAACTTATTTAAGAATATTCTAAACAAAGCACAGGAACGTAGTATACCATACAAATTGAATAGATCGAATACTAATGACCCAAAGTGGATAACAAAGAATTTGAAGAACCTTATAGGTAAAAAGAGAGCTTGGTACAAAAGGATTAAAAATGGGGAGGTCACTTTAGAACAGGAATTCGTACAACTGGTTAGAAATGTTAAAAAAGAGATAAGGAAAGCAAAAAGAAACTATGAAGTTCGCATAGCAGGGCAAGCAAAGACAAATCCTAAAGGGTTTTTTCAGTTATATCGTACTAAGACTAGGGAAAGGATAGGTCCATTAAAAACTGAGACAGGTCAAATAACAGATAGTGATGAAGAGATGAGTAGTATTTTTAATAAATATTTTGTATCTGTATTTACTAAAGAGGAACTTACAATATGCCTTCAGCCGAACAAGTCTATGTGGGTGGGGACGAGGACAGGTTGACGAGTTTAGCAGTTACCAGGGAGGATGTTCTTAAACAAATAGTAAAACTCAAACCAAACAAATCCCCAGGGCCGGATGAAGTGTTTGCCAGGGTGTTTAAAGAATGCAAAGAGGAGCTTTGTGACCCACTGTCAACCATATTTAATAAATCAATAGAGTCAGGCAGAGTGCCAGAGTTTTGGAAAGTTGCTAATGTGATACCAGTTTTTAAGAAAGGAGATAGATCACTTGCGTCTAACTATCGACCAATTAGCCTAACGTCTATTGTGGGAAAGTTACTCGAATCTATAATAGCAAATAAAATTCGTCTTCATCTTGAAAAACATAAATTAATAATTGAGTCGCAACATGGTTTTATAAATGGCCGTTCATGTTTAACAAATTTGTTATCTTTTTATTCTAGCATTGTTGAGGCAGTTGATAGTGGTAAGGATTGCGATGTTGTGTGCCTTGACTTTGGCGGGGCTTTTGATGCAGTGCCGCATGGGAGACTGATTGGAGGTTGATTGGAGGTTTATACCTCTGAACTGATTCAGAGGTATAAAACAGCCATAGAATTAGTTAGGAGCAAGGGAGGAATCCCGATCATATGTGGCATTCTTCCAAGAAAGGGAGTGGGAAATGAATGGATATCGAGGGCACTTGGTGTCAATTGCCGGCTGGAAAGATATTGCAAAACAAATGCAATATCTTTCATAGACAACTGGGAACACTTCTATGGAAGAAATGAAATGTATGCTCGTGATGGGGTGCATCTATCGAGAGCTGGGGTTGTTGCTGTTGCGAACTCGTTGGAGGAAGTGGTTAGAGGTGTTTGTTTGGGTTTAAACTGTTAGTAGATAGAGGTATGGGAATTGATTTGGAGGAAGGAGGTAATAAAAGTATGTGTTTGTGGGAGAAAGGAATTGGCAAAACGATCAGGGAAAGAGAAGGTCCGCAAAATAACAATTCACTTAGGGTATATTACACTAACAGTAGAAGTCTAAGAAATAAAATTAACGAATTAAATGCTCTTGTCTGCACAGAACAAATTGATATTATTGCACTTACCGAAACGTGGATGAATGTAGAAAATAGAGAACTATTAGCTGAATATCAAATATACGGATTTAAACTATTTCACACAGATAGATATATTAGACGAGGAGGTGGAGTAGCCATATATGTTAGGGACAATTTGAAATGTAGTCTCAAAGAGGGAATCAAAACAGAGCCACACACAGAAACTATTTGGATAGAATTAAACGAAAAAGCTAATAATATTATAATAGGAGTAATATATAGGCCACCAAATTTAGACAGAATGGAAGCAAAGCACCTATGGGATGAAATATCTAGAGCATCTAGATCTTACAGTATTTATGTCATGGGTGACTTTAATTTTAGCGGAATAAACTGGTTGAACAAAACAGGGAATAGTGAAGCAGAAGATTTTCTAGAATTAATTGACGATTGCTTTCTTACGCAACACATTAAGGAACCAACACGGGAAAATAATATTTTAGATTTAGTGTTAACTAACAGGGAAACGCAAATTAATGACATCGAAATAGGGAGTGAGCTAGGGAGCAGTGATCACAAAGAAATCAGATTTAGCATAGAATGGAATAGACCAGTAGGAGAAAATTCTGTTAAAGTGCCAGATTTTCGAAAAGCTGATTTTAATAGCCTAAGAAATTTTTTGAGTCAAATTGATTGGAAAGTCTTGGGTATGGGGTGTGGGCCGGTCTTGGAGCGAGACATGAACCCAGCGATAGGTGACTTAAATGGGGATTTCGATGTGGATTCAATATATAACTTATTTAAGAATATTCTAAACAAAGCACAGGAACGTAGTATACCATACAAATTGAATAGATCGAATACTAATGACCCAAAGTGGATAACAAAGAATTTGAAGAACCTTATAGGTAAAAAGAGAGCTTGGTACAAAAGGATTAAAAATGGGGAGGTCACTTTAGAACAGGAATTCGTACAACTGGTTAGAAATGTTAAAAAAGAGATAAGGAAAGCAAAAAGAAACTATGAAGTTCGCATAGCAGGGCAAGCAAAGACAAATCCTAAAGGGTTTTTTCAGTTATATCGTACTAAGACTAGGGAAAGGATAGGTCCAGTAAAAACTGATACAGGTCAAATAACAGATAGTGATGAAGAGATGAGTAGTATTTTTAATAAATATTTTGTATCTGTATTTACTAAAGAGGAACTTAACAATATGCCTTCAGCTGAACAAGTCTATGTGGGTGGGGACGAGGTTGACGAGGACAGGTTGACGAGTTTAGCAGTTACCAGGGAGGATGTTCTTAAACAAATAGTAAAACTCAAACCAAACAAATCCCCAGGGCCGGATGAAGTGTTTGCCAGGGTGCTTAAAGAATGCAAAGAGGAGCTTTGTGACCCACTGTCAACCATATTTAATAAATCAATAGAGTCAGGCAGAGTGCCAGAGTTTTGGAAAGTTGCTAATGTGATACCAGTTTTTAAGAAAGGAGATAGATCACTTGCGTCTAACTATCGACCAATTAGCCTAACGTCTATTGTGGGAAAGTTACTCGAATCTATAATAGCAAATAACATTCGTCTTCATCTTGAAAAACATAAATTAATAATTGAGTCTCAACATGGTTTTATAAATGGCCGTTCATGTTTAACAAATTTGTTATCTTTTTATTCTAGCATTGTTGAGGCAGTTGATAGTGGTAAGGATTGCGATGTTGTATACCTTGACTTTAGCAAAGCTTTTGATACAGTGCCACATGAAAGACTGATTAAAAAGATAGAGTCTCATGGTATTGGGGGTGCTATATTAAGCTGGATTAGGGCATGGCTATACCAAAGGAAACAGAGAGTTAGTATAAATGGAATCAAGTCAGAGTGGGAAAATGTTGTAAGTGGAGTGCCTCAAGGCTCTGTCCTGGGACCTCTGTTGTTTATAATATATATAAATGATTTAGATTCAGGTTTGAGTAGCAACATTTGCAAATTTGCCGATGATACGAAAATCGGTAGGGAAATTAATTCGGAGGAGGACTCACTATCACTTCAAGTTGATCTAGATAGGGTTTTGAAATGGTCAAAGGATTGGCAGATGCAGTTTAATGCTGATAAATGTAAAGTTCTGAGGTTAGGTAATGATGATAGAGTTACAAGATACGAGCTAGATGGTGTTGTGATTGCGAAGTCGGATTGCGAAAGGGATCTGGGAGTTATGATTAGTAAGAATTTAAAACAAAAGGATCAATGCATAAATGTTCGTAATAAGGCAAATCGGACACTTGGATTTATTAATCGCAGCGTTAGTAACAAGACACCTGGTGTGGTTGTCAAGCTATATCTTGCTCTAGTTAGGCCCCATTTAGATTATGCAGTTCAGTTTTGGTCGCCATATTATAGAATGGATATAAATTCACTTGAACGTGTCCAGCGTAGGATGACTAAGTTAATTCCCCAAATTAGAAATCTTTCATATGAAGAAAGATTAACAAAGCTTAAGTTGCATTCACTGGAAAGGCGAAGAGTTAGGGGCGACATGATAGAGGTTTACAAGTGGGTGAATGGACATAACAAGGGGGATATTAATAGGGTATTAAAAGTATCAACACAGGACAGAACACGAAACAATGGGTATAAATTGGATAAGTTTAGATTTAGGAAAGACTTGGGTAAATACTGGTTCAGTAACAGGGTTGTTGATTTGTGGAACCAATTGCCGCGTAACGTGGTGGAGGTGGGGTCCCTCGATTGTTTCAAGCGCGGGTTGGACAAGTATATGAGTGGGATTGGGTGGTTATAGAATAGGAGCTGCCTCGAATGGGCCAATAGGCCTTCTGCAGTTACCTTTGTTCTTATGTTCTTATGTTCTTATGAGGGATGGAGTCTCGTGGTATTGGGGGTGCTATATTAAGCTGGATTGGGGCGTGGCTGTGCCGGGGGAGGCGGAGAGTTGGTATAGGTGGAGTCAAGTCATAAGAACATAAGAACATAAGAACAAAGGTAACTGCAGAAGGCCTATTGGCCCATACGAGGCAGCTCCTATTCTATAACCACCCAATCCCACTCATATACTTGTCCAACCCGTGCTTGAAACAATCGAGGGACCCCACCTCCACAATGTTACGCGGCAATTGGTTCCACAAATCAACAACCCTGTTACTGAACCAGTATTTACCCAAGTCTTTCCTAAATCTAAACTTATCCAATTTATACCCATTGTTTCGTGTTCTGTCCTGTGTTGATACTTTTAATACCCTATTAATATCCCCCCGGTTATGTCCATTCATCCACTTGTAAACCTCTATCATGTCACCCCTAACTCTTCGCCTTTCCAGTGAATGCAACTTAAGCTTTGTTAATCTTTCTTCATATGAAAGATTTCTAATTTGGGGAATTAACTTAGTCATCCTACGCTGGACACGTTCAAGTGAATTTATATCCATTCTATAATATGGCGACCAAAACTGAACTGCATAATCTAAATGGGGCCTAACTAGAGCAAGATATAGCTTGAGAACCACACCAGGTGTCTTGTTACTAACGCTGCGATTAATAAATCCAAGTGTCCGATTTGCCTTATTACGAACATTTATGCATTGATCCTTTTGTTTTAAATTCTTACTAATCATAACTCCCAGATCCCTTTCGCAATCCGACTTCGCAATCACAACACCATCTAGCTCGTATCTTGTAACTCTATCATCATTACCTAACCTCAGAACTTTACATTTATCAGCATTAAACTGCATCTGCCAATCCTTTGACCATTTCAAAACCCTATCTAGATCAACTTGAAGTGATAGTGAGTCCTCCTCCGAATTAATTTCCCTACCGATTTTCGTATCATCGGCAAATTTGCAAATGTTGCTACTCAAACCTGAATCTAAATCATTTATATATATTATAAACAACAGAGGTCCCAGGACAGAGCCTTGAGGCACTCCACTTACAACATTTTCCCACTCTGACTTGATTCCATTTATACTAACTCTCTGTTTCCTTTGGTATAGCCATGCCCTAATCCAGCTTAATATAACACCCCCAATACCATGAGACTCTATCTTTTTAATCAGTCTTTCATGTGGCACTGTATCAAAAGCTTTGCTAAAGTCAAGGTATACAACATCGCAATCCTTACCACTATCAACTGCCTCAACAATGCTAGAATAAAAAGATAACAAATTTGTTAAACATGAACGGCCATTTATAAAACCATGTTGCGACTCAATTATTAATTTATGTTTTTCAAGATGAAGACGAATAAGTCAGAGTGGGAAAGTGTTGTGGGTGGGGTGCCTCGGGGCTCTGTCCTGGGACCTCTGTTGATTATAATATATATAAATGATTTAGATTCAGGTTTGAGTAGCAACATTTGCAAATTTGCCGATGATACGAAAATCGGTAGGGAAATTAATTCGGAGGAGGACTCACTATCACTTCAAGTTGATCTAGATAGGGTTTTGAAATGGTCAAAGGATTGGCAGATGCAGTTTAATGCTGATAAATGTAAAGTTCTGAGGTTAGGTAATGATGATAGAGTTACAAGATACGAGCTAGATGGTGTTGTGATTGCGAAGTCGGATTGCGAAAGGGATCTGGGAGTTATGATTAGTAAGAATTTAAAACAAAAGGATCAATGCATAAATGTTCGTAATAAGGCAAATCGGACACTTGGATTTATTAATCGCAGCGTTAGTAACAAGACACCTGGTGTGGTTCTCAAGCTATATCTTGCTCTAGTTAGGCCCCATTTAGATTATGCAGTTCAGTTTTGGTCGCCATATTATAGAATGGATATAAATTCACTTGAACGTGTCCAGCGTAGGATGACTAAGTTAATTCCCCAAATTAGAAATCTTTCATATGAAGAAAGATTAACAAAGCTTAAGTTGCATTCACTGGAAAGGCGAAGAGTTAGGGGTGACATGATAGAGGTTTACAAGTGGATGAATGGACATAACCGGGGGGATATTAATAGGGTATTAAAAGTATCAACACAGGACATAACACGAAACAATGGGTATAAATTGGATAAGTTTAGATTTAGGAAAGACTTGGGTAAATACTGGTTCAGTAACAGGGTTGTTGATTTGTGGAACCAATTGCCGCGTAACATTGTGGAGGTGGGGTCCCTCGATTGTTTCAAGCACGGGTTGGACAAGTATATGAGTGGGATTGGGTGGTTATAGAATAGGAGCTGCCTCGTATGGGCCAATAGGCCTTCTGCAGTTACCTTTGTTCTTATGTTGGACAAGTATATGAGTGGGATTGGGTGGTTATAGATAGGAGCTGCCTCGTATGGGCCAATAGGCCTTCTGCAGTTACCTTTGTTCTTATGTTCTTATGTTCTTCAAAGGAAACAGAGAGTTAGTATAAATGGAGTCAAGTCAGAGTGGGAAAATGTTGTAAGTGGGGTGCCTCAGGGCTCTGTCCTGGGACCTCTGTTGTTTATAATATATATAAATGATTTAGATTCAGGTTTGAGTAGCAACATTTGCAAATTTGCCGATGATACAAAAATCGGTAGGGAAATTAATTCGGAGGAGGACTCACTATCACTTCAAGTTGATCTAGATAGGGTTTTGAAATGGTCGAAGGATTGGCAGATGCAGTTTAATGCTGATAAATGTAAAGTTCTGAGGTTAGGTAATGATGATAGGGTTACAAGATACGAGCTAGATGGTGTTGAGATTGCGAAGTCGAATTGCGAAAGGGATCTAGGAGTTATGATTAGCAAGAATTTAAAACAAAAGGATCAATGCATAAATGTTCGTAATAAGGCAAATCGGACACTTGGATTTATTAATCGCAGCGTTAGTAACAAGACACCTGGTGTGGTTCTCAAGCTATATCTTGCTCTAGTTAGGCCCCATTTAGATTATGCAGTTCAGTTTTGGTCGCCATATTATAGAATGGATATAAATTCACTTGAACGTGTCCAGCGTAGGATGACTAAGTTAATTCCCCAAATTAGAAATCTTTCATATGAAGAAAGATTAACAAAGCTTAAGTTGCATTCACTGGAAAGGCGAAGAGTTAGGGGTGACATGAGGTTTACAAGTGGGTGAATGGACATAACAAAGGGGATATTAATAGGGTATTAAAAGTATCAACACAAGACAGAACACGAAACAATGGGTATAAATTGGATAAGTTTAGATTTAGGAAAGACTTGGGTAAATACTGGTTCAGTAACAGGGTTGTTGATTTGTGGAACTAATTGATGCGTAACATTGTGGAGGTGGGATCCCTCGATTGTTTCAAGCATGGGTTGGACATGTATATGAGTGGGATTGGGTGGTTATAAATAGGAGCTGCCTCGTATGGGCCAACAGGCCTTCTGCAGTTGCCTTTGTTCTTATGTTCTTATACTTGTCCAACCCGCGCTTGAAACAATCGAGGGACCCCACCTCCACCACGTTACGCGGCAATTGGTTCCACAAATCAACAACCGAACTGAACCCTGTTACTGAACCAGTATTTACCCAAGTCTTTCCTTAATCTAAACTTATCCAATTTATACCCATTGTTTCGTGTTCTGTCTTGTGTTGATACTTTTAATACCCTATTAATATCCCCTTTGTTATGTCCATTCATCCACTTGTAAACCTCTATCATGTCACCCCTAACTCTTCGCCTTTCCAGTGAATGCAGCTTAAGCTTTGTTAATCTTTCTTCATATGAAAGATTTCTAATTTGGGAAATTAACTTAGTCATCCTATGTTGGACACGTTCAAGTGAATTTATATCCATTCTATAATACGGCGACCAAAACTGAACTGCATAATCTAAATGGGGCCTAACCAGAGCAAGATATAGCTTAAGAACCACACCAGGTGTCTTGTTACTAACGCTTCGATTAATAAATCCAAGTGTCCTATTCGCCTTATTACGAACATTCATGCATTGATCTTTTTGTTTTAAATTCTTACTAATCATAACTCCCAGATCCCTTTCGCAATCCGACTTCGCAATCTCAACACCATCTAGCTCGTATCTTGTAACTCTATCATCATTACCTAGCCTCAGAATTTTACATTTATCGGCATTAAACTGCATCTGCCAATCCTTTGACCATTTCAAAACCCTATCTAGATCAACTTGAAGTGATAGTGAGTCCTCCTCCGAATTAATTTCCCTACCGATTTTCGTATCATCGGCAAATTTGCAAATGTTGCTACTCAAACCTGAATCTAAATCATTGATATATATTATAAACAACAGAGGTCCCAGGACAGGTCCTATATTATGGGACAGGAGGTCCTATATTAATAGGGTATTAAAAGTATCAACACAAGACAGAACACGAAACAATGGGTATAAATTGGATAAGTTTAGATTTAGGAAAGACTTGGGTAAATATTGGATCGGTAACAGGGTTGTTGATTTGTGGAACCAATTACCGCGTAACGTGGTGGAGGTGGGATCCCTTGATTGTTTCAAGCGAGGGTTGGACATGTATATGAGTGGGATTGGGTGGTTATAAATAGGAGCTGCCTCGTATGGGCCAATAGGCCTTCTGCAGTTACCTTTGTTCTTATGTTAGTGCTATCGGTCTGTAATTTTTTGCCTCTGCCTTATTTCCTCCTTCATGGAGTGGTGCTATCTCTGCTGTTTTTAATATGTCAGGGATAACGCCAGTATCTAGGCTTTGTCTCCACAGAATGTGAAGGGCCTGCGATAGTGTTTTTTTTTACAGTTCTTGATGAATATGGAGTTCCAAGAATCCGGGCCTGGTGCAGAGTGCAGAGGCATACTGTTTATGGCTTCTTCAAAATCCAGTGGGGATAGGGTGACGTCTGATATATGATTTGATGTTGGTATCATATCCATGAAAAATTCATTTGGGTTATCAATCTTTAGTGCGTTTGGTGGCTCGCTGAAAACAGAGTCGTACTGCTTCCTCAGTATTTCGCTCATTTCTTTGTTGTCATCAGTGAAAGTTCCATCTCCCTTTCGCAGAGGCCCGATACTAGATGTGGTTTTTGATCTTGATTTTGCATAGGAGAAAAATATTTCGGATTTCTCTCTATTTCACTGATGGCCTTTTGCTCTCTATGCCTCTCCTGGGTTTTGTATGATTCTTGTAGCTTGAGTTCAATTGTTTCTATTTCTTTACCTAACCTTCTTCGCCGTTCTTGAGATAGGATGCGACTCTCAAGTTGTTCCGCGATTCGTTTTCTTCGCCTATATAGGGAAGGACGTTCCCGTTCCAATCTGCATCTCTTTCTCTTTTTTCTTAGAGGTATGCGGTTTGAACATATTTCTAGTGCTACTGAGCTTATTTTTTCCAGGCACTGGTTCAGGTTTGTATTTTCTAGCTGTTCTTCCCAGTTTATTTCTGTGAAGTCCTGGTTTATTTGCTACCAGTTTATCTGTTTATTATTGAAGTTGAATTTGCTGAAATCTCCTCCACCGGGAATCTGGATTGGTTTTGAAGGTCTACTCCCCATGGTTGTCATAACTTCAATTAAGTTGTGATCTGAGTAACATGTATTTGTATTTGTAATCATTATGTTCCTGATCAATTCACAATTATTAGTGAAAATGAGGTCCAGCGTGTTCTCCTTCCTAGTTGGTTCTACTGTTTGCTGGTTTAAGGCAAAGGGTTTCAGGGTTAAGGGGGCTAGGGTTTCACCATTGCTCCATGGGGACTGCATGCACGGGGACCAGTCATTGAAAGTTGCACAACAATTGGGAACTCTAAGAAGAAAGTCAACTTTATTTTCAAAGAAAATAAAGTTATTGAACTGTAAACATCTCTGGTGCGGCCACATTTGGACTGCTGTATCAAGCATAGAGGCCTCAGCTTCACAACATATCTGCTGTGGAGAGAGTACAACACAGAGCGACAAAACGCATCTCAGAACTAAATCGGCTCCCATACCAGGAACGGTTGAGGGCCCCAGGACTAACACAGCAAGCCAGACGTGGCATGGTGGCTCCCATACCAGGAACGGTTGAGGGCCCCAGGACTAACACAGCAAGCCAGACGGGGCTTGGTAGCTCCCATACCAGGAACGGTTGAGGGCCCCAGGACTAACACAGCAAGCCAGACGTGGCATGGTGGCTCCCATACCAGGAACGGTTGAGGGCCCCAGGACTAACACAGCAAGCCAGACGTGGCATGGTGGCTCCCATACCAGGAACGGTTGAGGGCCCCAGGACTAACACAGCAAGCCAGACGTGGCATGGTGGCTCCCATACCAGGAACGGTTGAGGGCCCCGGGACTAACACTGCAAGCCACTGTATACAGAACAGCGTTCAGTATACAGAACAGCATACAGTATACAGAACAGCAAACAGAATACAGAACAGTGTACAGCATACAGAACTCCATACAGTATACAGAACAGCATACAGTATACATAACAGTGTACAGTATACAGAACAGCAAACAGTATACAGATTAGTGTACAGCATACAGAACCCCATACAGTATACAGAACAGTGTACAGTACACAGAACAGAGTACTGTGTACAGTGTACAGGACAGTGTACATTATACAGAACAGTGCACAGTATCTTATCTTGAGGTTATCTTGAGATGATTTCGGGCTATAGTGTCCCCGCGGCCCGGTCCTCGACCAGGCCTCCACCCCCAGGAAGCAGCCCGTGACAGCTGACTAACACCCAGGTACCTATTTTACTGCTAGGTAACAGGGGCATAGGGTGAAAGAAACTCTGCCCATTGTTTCTCGCTGGCACCCGGGATCGAACCCGGGACCACTGGATCACAAGCCCAGTGCGCTGTCCGCTCGGCCGACCGGCTCCCTACAGAACAGTGTACAGTATACATAATATACATAAGTATACAGAACAGTGTACAGTATACATAACCCCGTACAGTATGCAGAACGGTTTACAGTATACAGAACAGTGTACAGTATACAGAACCCTGTACAGTATACAGAACAGCATACAGTATACAGAACAGTGTACAGTATACAGAACAGCATACAGTATACAGAACAGTGTACAGTATTCAGAACAGCATACAGTATACAGAACAGAGTACAGTTGTTATTAATTAGCTACTTGTTGTTATTATGAATTTGGTTGCTGTTATGGGGAGTATCAAGTATTAAAGAGAAGGGCCAGCAGTTAGAATCAAGATGTATCACAATTATAGGCCCAGCCCCCAATAAGAACATCAACAATATTTAGTAACTGGCTTAAGGTCAATACGTCAGCCTAGAGGTTTGATCACTGATCCCCTACACAGGAAGAATGGATTAAAAAACTAATTAATTAATTAAACTAATTAATTAAAACCTTTAAAACTAACTTATTTATTAACCCCTCTTAACAACCCCGCATATACATTAACAACAATAACAATAACTACTTTACGACACTATCTTACGTTAAAAGCCTTGGTCCACATAAGCAGGATAAAAGGTTTTACAATTAGGACAAGGTAGGGTAAATTCTACTAGTAAAGAACTCTAAAGCTTGAAGCAGCTTGGGGAAGTGAGTACCACGTGGGACCCTATCTCAACACAACACTTAGGGATGCCCAAAACACTGGCTTATACTACACAATATCTACACCAATCTCCTACGCCTAGCTAGTAGCACGGTTACACAGAAAGGTACTTATCTTTGTAGGTTACAGTAACTTAAAGTAAGGGAAAGGGAGAAGGAGGAGGAGAATCGCGGCAGAGCCCCAATAGGAAGGCCTTGACTCCACACAGCCTGAACAGAGAAGAACGTGAGCTTGCAGACTGAGCTCTCTCCAGCTGAATCGATGCCGGCCGAATACTCAGCTAATCGTACAGCAGACTGTTACGGCCCTACTGGGACGTAACTGGTTTCTTCTCTGATGGTAGTAGAGTTTGGGAATCCGGCCCCAAGTTAGTAGAAGCTTTCAAGGGGTGTGTTCCGTAACGCAAGTTAAATTAAAGGGGGAGGGATACAAATGTTCCAGTTTTTCTGATATATATTTCCACCACCATGTATAAATAAATAACAGTCACACACGGGGATTATAACTACACAATTATGTACAGATTCGTCTTCCTCCGAAGACACTGGATGCTCAACGGTGCTCACTCTGGGTAGCCCTGGTTCCTTCTTCCGGGGCCCACGATGAATCCACTATGACTCTATGACGAATCTACCCTGGCCACAGGCCAGCCAAATCACAGTCCCACTGGGTGCTTCGTCGTGGAGGCCTTCAACCACAATCCAGCCTGTAGCTGGCAGTTACAGATCAGCTCTGCTGTGTAAGCCACTCCACGACCGATACTAGGGTTGCGAGCCCTAGGCAGGAGCCTTGTGTGACCCGCTGATCACTCTCCTCACTAAGCACCACAGTGGCTAGTCTCTTCCACCAGCAAGCCCCGGATAAGGCGATTCCCGACGCTGCCACGCCTCAGGCAGTCTATTACACTCTCAACAGAGGTCATCCGGGGGTGACTCACAGCTTCTTCAAAGCAGACTGGTGAAGAGACCTTGGGTAGACTGGTCCATCGTCCAACACAGCAGTCCCAGGTCGACTCTGCAATCAGATACGTCATTAATACTGGGACGCTCTAGGGAACCTCACTTACAGGCTTAGACACAAACGTGCAGTCTCCGTGGTGTAGTGGTAAGACACTCGCCTGGCGTTCCGCGAGCGCTATGTCATGGGTTCGTATCCTGGCCGGGGAGGATTTACTGGGCGCAATTCCTTAACTGTAGCCTCTGTTTAACGCAACAGTAAAATGTGTACTTGGATGAAAAAACGATTCTTCGCGGCAGGGGATCGTATTCCAGGGACCCTTAGGATTAAGGACTTGCCCGAAACGCTACGCGTACTAGTGGCTGTACAAGAATGTAGCAACTCTTGTATATATCTCAAAAAAAAAAAAAAAAAAAAACGTCCACCTCTTCATTCCATATATGGCGTTGCAGTCTAAGCGCCACCTCACCAGAGGTCAGCAGCGGCTATGTTATGAGCTGATTAAGACGGGAATCCAGCACCTGTGGCCGGTATATCCCGTCCTCACTAGATGGCGTTGTCCATTTGGAGTGGGTTTCGGGAGCGGATTCACAGATGGCCTTGTCGTCACTGCTCCGTGCTCCGACGCTGGACTCGGGTCCGTAATACAGACCTCAATCCAAGTTTACTCAGACCTACTTTACTAATACTTTCTAATCATTTGTAAATATAGTTGATAACTAGTTTAATCAATAATAATCAACAACAAGCTCAGTCTTTTAATGCTCTATGAGAAACAAGATTCGTCTTACAGCTGACAAGGAAGCTAGGAACAAACGCACTTCATCAAGCGCATCAAATTTTTATTTATTTATTTATTTATTTATTTATTTATATATATACAAAACGGTACATTGGGTTTGTGAGAATACATTGAATAGTACAGTACTAGTACATTGAATACATTGAATAGTACTTTAAATAATGTAAAGTCACTTATTTAGAGTTCAATTTGACCTCTGGTTTCCCACTAAGAAATCCAGGGTCGTAACAACAGTATACAGAACAGTGTACAGTATAGAGAATCCCGTCCTGTATACAGAACAGTGTACAGTATAGAGAATCCCGTACTGTATACAGAACAGTGTACAGTATAGAGAATCCCGTACTGTATACAGAACAGTGTACAGTATACAGAACAGTGTACAGTATACAGAACAATGTACAGTATACAGAACAGTGTACAGTATAGAGAATCCCGTACTGTATACAGAACAGTGTACAGTATAGAGAATCCCGTACTGTATACAGAACAGTGTACAGTATACAGAACAGTGTACAGTATACAGAACAATGTACAGTATACAGAACAGTGTACAGTATAGAGAATCCCGTACTGTATACAGAACAGTGTACAATATACAGAACAGTGTACAGTATACTGAACAATGTACAGTATACAGAACAGTGTACAGTGTACAGAACAATGTACAGTATACAGTACAGTGTACAGAACAGTGTACAGAACAGTGTACAGTATACAGAACTCTGTACAATATACAGAACAGTGTACAGTATACAGAACAGTGTACAGTATACAGAACAGTGTACAGTATACAGAACAGTGTACAGTATACAGAACAGTGTAAAGTATACAGAACAGCGTATAGTATACAGAACAGTGTACAGTATACAGAACAGTGTACAGTATACAGAACCCCATACAGTATAGAGAACAGTGTACAGTATACAGAATAGTGTACAGTATATAGAACAGTGTACAGTATACAGAACAGTGTACAGTATACAGAACCCCATACAGTATACAGAACCCCATACAGTATACAGAACAGTGTACAGTATACAGAACCCCATACAGTATACAGAACAGCGTACAGTATACAGAATAGTGTACAGTATACAGAACAGTGTACAGTATACAGAACCCCATACAGTATACAGAACAGCGTACAGTATACAGAACAGTGTACAGTATACAGAACAGTGTACAGTATACAGAACAGTGTACAGTATACAGAATAGTGTACAGTATACAGAACAGTGTACAGTATACAGAACAGTGTACAGTATACAGAACCCCATACAGTATACAGAACCCCATACAGTACAATACAATACAATTTTATTTAGGTAAGGTACATACATACAATAAATATTTACAAGGATTGTTTAACTTATAGGTATAGCTAGTACATACAATGCCTAAAGCCACTATTACGCAAAGCGTTTCGGGCATCCACTATTACGCAAAGCGTTTCGGGCATATACAGAACAGTGTACAGTATACAGAATTGTGTACAGTATACAGAACAGTGTACAGTATACAGAACAGTGTACAGTATACAGAACCCCATACAGTATACAGAACCCCATACAGTATACAGAACAGTGTACAGTATACAGAACAGTGTACAGTATACAGAACAGTGTACAGTATACAGAATAGTGTACAGTATACAGAACAGTGTACAGTATACAGAACAGTGTACAGTATACAGAACCCCATACAGTATACAGAACAGCGTACAGTATACAGAACAGAAACACAAATGGGAATAAAGCAATAACTACAGTAAAGAACGCATAAAACATGTACTAATACAAGCCAATACCGGGCACAGGTAAAGTACATAATACACCGGAACACACACAGACCGGGCAAGACAAGCTAGACCTACTCTAACATGCACACACACAGTGGAAACAAAAACCGGCACACGCAGGAACCGGGGAGGAGAAAACCCATCCGCACACGCATTCACACAAGAACAAACCCGGCCCATACAATCACACACACAACCGGAACGCGCAGGAACCAGAAATACACAAACATGAGAAATAGGGTATCAATAAGATCAAATTAAAAATGAAAAAAAAATCCATGAACTCCTCGCGCCATATAAAACAATAGGCACATAAATACAAAAATATAGAGAAATAAAGTAATAACAGAACATAAATCAGTAACAGAGCAAGTCACAATGCACACGACACTGACGCAGGGAGGACAGGACAGGGCAAGCCAGGAAGGCTACACGGAAACCCTAAGAAAACCGTCACATACAGCAATCGGGAAATGGTACCGACACCTCACACACGCACACACAACTACACCCCACCGGAACACACAGGAAACGGGAAGAACGGTGCACTCAGTATTCTTGTGCTGCACCAGGAGCAGCACAAGAACACAACACACACAACCCACACCACCAACTGCCGAGGAGGCACGAAGGAGGGTGAGGGGAAGACAAAAAGGAAAACCCATCTACATCAATAACCCAAACCCAACAACCCGGACCCCAAGCCAAGCAAGTACCCCAACCATGGCCAGACGCAAGCACCCCTCAGCCACCCATTCAAACCTCCACCGGTGCCAGAGCATCACCCCGAACATACACATTTGTGAACCAACCACAAAATTCTGCCGGAAAAGCACGCCACAACCACCACCAGGTAGACCGCAGTCGCCCCCGCAGAAACCCCAGGACCCGAGCAAGCCCATAGCCCCTCACGCCGCCAATCCGACAAACAATTAATACACATAATCGGCAAGCAAGACACTCAAAGTATTTCGGAGCCTCCGGGAACCCGGAGGAAAAGAAAGAAACAGAAACAGTAAAATATCACCCCGCTACTCGGGCCCACAAAACACCCCAATCACATCACACAACCAAACAATCAAACTCTGAACACGCACACAAAAGTAAAACACATGTAACTGAGACTCACACAAGCCACAGAGCACACATTCCACAGAATCGCGCAACCCAAGCATGCATAAACGATCATCGCCGGCAACGACAGATGCAACATACGAAAGAGAAATTCCCTCTGCCACGACACCTAGAACCGGTTTAGGCGAATTAAGTTGAAAACACACCCCCCGAGGCCGCCCTCGTGTAATCCCACAACAGTTGACTGACCAGTGTCGTGTTCATTATGAAGCAATTACAGGAACAGATGAAAACTAAATCTGCTGTAAAATAGAAAGTAATTATAGCAAAACACAACAATATAATAATATAACAATACAATAAGAGCTTACAAAGTATTGCGTCTGCTAAAATTAGAGAATAATTATGGCAAAACACAACAAAAATGCAAGTAAACAAAAGAATTGAAACAATTAGAGGTAGAATTAAGGTCACTAGATAGCCATGGAGGATACACAAGTTTGGTGGAGAGAACAAAAAATCAGTAGAGACTGTCAAGATAAATATATAAAAAAATTTGACAAATGATAATTGTAAAGTAAAATAATCTTAAAGATAATAAATTTTATTTAGCTTAGTTTTAACCTATAATTAGTATGAACTTAATTAAAAGAACAAAAATGAGATCAATAATTGATTTCAATAAATGACAAAGATCAATACAAATAAATTTAAAATATAAATGGAATAGGGTAAGATTAGATTTAAGAGTAAAATTTTACAATGAAACTGAGGTAGATGCTTGCATAAGTGCATGGAGACTTGATGGATTATTTAGGAAATTATATGAATGAGAGAACATTAGGTAAATGGTATCGTGACATTCTTATCTATATGCTTACTGATATTGATCCTGATCGAAATCTTCTGTCCCATATCCACACTAATCAGCACATTGATCATCATTATTGCAGGTATTACACAGCAAATCTTGCAAAAAACAAACTCCTAAATAGCACCTGCTTATCAGTTTACAATCAAAATGTTAGGTCACTTGGTAAACATTTTGATGATATAAATGCACTACTTACAGCACTAGGTACTAAATTATCGTTCATCATTTTAACAGAAACTTGGCTAAGTAATGATTATACCCAACTCTACAATTTAGCTGGTTATAAAGCCATTCATAACTGCAGGCCTAACAAAAAAAGTGGCGGTACAGCAATATATTACAAAGATACCTTCATTTGCAATAGTGTCATTAGTGATAGAGACGACTATTGTGAATATACCTTTGCCAAGTTCTCCAGTAAATCCCTTAAATCCTCCCTGATAATCGGTGCCATCTATAGATTTCCTAATACCAACATAGCTTTATTCTCTGACAATGTAAGGAATCTTATCATAAATAACAATCTCAACAAAAATCACATTATTCTGGGAGGTGATTTCAATATTGACCTGGGTCTTCAAAACAACCCTCAAGTTGACTATTTCCGTAACAGCATGCACTCCTGTATGCTAATCCCCACAATCACCAAGCCCACCCGAGTCACTCAAACATCTGCCACTACCCTGGATCACCTATGGACAAATATAACAGCTCCCCTTACATCTGGGGTAATTTACGA
Source organism: Procambarus clarkii (assembly GCF_040958095.1). Classification (NCBI taxonomy): domain Eukaryota; kingdom Metazoa; phylum Arthropoda; class Malacostraca; order Decapoda; family Cambaridae; genus Procambarus; species Procambarus clarkii. The sequence continues at coordinate 1,341,725 of NC_091209.1, forward strand.
CAGAACAACTGACCACTATCCTACTTTCCTCATAGCAAACATTGACATATCACCACCAGAAACCAAAAAACTTTCATTCAGGCTACATAGTGAATCAGCTTTAGGCAATCTCTCTAATGCACTTCACAATATTAACTGGGAATCTGAATTTAATAATTCACAGGATATAAACTCATCAACTAACCTCGTTCTCTCCAAAGCTCTAAGCCTCTACAACACTCACTGTCCCCTCCTTACCAAACAAGTAACTGATAAAAGAAAAAATAACCCGTGGCTCACAAGTGGCATAATTAAATCAATCAACAAAAAACATGGATACGAAAAGAAATTTAGGAGTGGCCTAATTTCAATGGAAGTAGTTAAAAGGTACTCATCAGTGCTTACCAGTATCATAAGAAAAGCAAAACTTTCATATTATGAGACTAGATTCAAAGAAGCAAAAGGCAACATGAAAAGCACATGGAATACCATCTCTAACATCCTGGGAACTAAACAACACTCCCACAACCAGATAACACTCTCTAAGGATGGCCTTACACTGTCATCTGACTTAGAAATGGCGAATGAATTTAATAGCTTCTTTTCATCGATTGGTGCTAACCTTGCAAGTAAAATCCCACAGACTCAGACACATATCAACACATATCTCTCAGGCAGCTATCCAAACTCTCTTCTCCTTTCACCAGTCAGCCCGACAGATGTTGTGTCCATCATACACTCACTAAAAACCAAAGCTGGGAACATCAGTGAAATCCCATCCATTGTATACAAGAGCGCCTCCCACGCCCTTGCGCCACCTATAGCTCTGCTGTTCAACAAATCCCTTGAGTGTCATATCTTCCCTGATATCCTTAAAAAAACAAGAGTAACGCCAGTTCATAAAGGAGGTAATCCGGCAGACATAAACAACTAAAGATCAATATCGAACCTACCCATACTATCAAAAATATTTGAAAAAAATATCTACAAACAGCTCTACTCCTATCTCGTAAAATTCGACATTCTTAGCCCCTGTCAGTTTGGCTTCCGCTCTCAAAAGAGTACCAACGATGCAATTATTAGTCTCCTTGATATAATTTACTCTGCCCTTGACAAAAATGAGTTTCCAATTGGACTCTTCATTGACCTGAGAAAGGCCTTTGATACTGTTAATCACGATTACCTCTTATGTAAACTCCATCATTATGGAATCCGAGGCCATGCACTGGACTATATCCAATCCTATCTTAGTGATAGACACCAATATGTAGCCATCAATAATATAATCTCTCCCATTCTACCAATAACCGTTGGAGTGCCTCAGGGCAGCATCTTGGGACCCCTACTATTTCTTATATACATTAATGATCTGCCTAATGTCTCTAACATTCTGAAACCTATTTTGTTTGCTGATGATACTACCCTCATTTACTCCAACCCCAACCCACATACACTAAATGATGTTGTTAATAATGAACTAAAAAAAGTCCACTTATGGATGTCAACCAACAAACTAACACTTAACATAGAAAAGACCTACTACATCCTATTTGGAAGCAAATCTACAAATGCAGTTCAGCTTCAGATTGACAATGTAAACATTAGCAATAAAAATGATGGAAAGTTTCTTGGCATATTCCTAGACAAGAGACTCAACTTCAGTACCCACATACAACACATAACTAAGAAAGTCTCTAAAACAGTTGGTATACTCTCCAAAATCAGATATTATGTTCCTAACTCTGCTCTCATCTCTCTATATTATGCACTAATCTATCCCTATCTCAACTATGGTATCTGTGCATGGGGTTCAACCACTGCAAACCACCTCAAGTCCATCATCACCCAGCAAAAATTTGCTATCAGAATAATATCAAATTCTGCTTTCAGACAACACACAGCCCCCTTGTTTAACTCCCTAAACATGCTAAACATAATCTCACTCCACAAATTCTCTTGTGTCAACTACATTTACAAAACCCTGTTCTTAAATGCAAATCCTTGTCTGAAACTCTTCCTGGACAGATGTAATAGGACCCATTATCACCATACCAGAAATAAATATCTCTTCGATATCCCCAGAGTTAAACTTAATTTGTGTAAACACTCTATGCAAATAAAGGGACCCAGTTTATGGAACTCACTCCCTACTGAATTGAAAAGCTGTCCAACTTTTACATCATTCAAAATCAATACTAAAAAGTACCTAATTTCATCTTCATAGTTTTTCTCTTTTTGCCTTAAAATTGCACTGTATCTATTGCTACCCAATCTCCCAACCTTTTTGTTCCCAATTTGAACATCTTTACCATTGAGATCATTGCTGTTTTCTTATATGTGCTGCCATTCTATTGTATGGTGTTTATAAATCTTGTTTATCTGTATCTTTTGCTACCCAGTCTCCCAATCTTTATGTACCCATTTTGAACATCTTTACCATTGTGATCATTGCTGTCTTATATGTGCTGTCAATCTGCTGTATGGTGTCTATTAATCTTGTTTAAATTACTAATCAAGCTGTCAATGTAATCAATCAGAGCTTTAATATAACAATGTGCTTTAATATACCTACTTATCTTTCTCATCTCATTTTTCTCTTGTAATGTATCTTTCATTTATCAATTCTGATTGAAATTACCTACTTAAAATTATCTGCTAGATTAAGGACCTGCCCGAAACACTGTGCGTACTAGTGGCTTTACAAGAATGTAATTACTGTACTATCCAATGTATTCTCACAAACCCAATGTACCTTCTTGTATATATATAAATAAAAATAAAAAATAAAAAAATAAAATCTGTAGCAATTTTCTCATGTAAATATTTCTGGTGTTAGAATTCTAGTTAATGTCTGAAAATTATTGTCATGTATTTGCTATTTTGATAAGTATGAAATAAACCTTTCGAAATTTGTTATTATCAAAACCGCACCCCCGGGTGGGCTCGAACCACTAACCTTTCGCTTAACAGCCGAACGCGCTAAACCAATTGTGCCACAGAGGCTTGTCGGCCGTGGTAAATAACTTATTAATAATTTATTATAATTAATAAGTATAATATTAAATATAATTATTAATTATAATATTTACCTTCGACATGTTTAAGGAAAATAATATAATTATTAAATACATATTTATTTATTTGTTTAGTTATATATATACAAGAATGAATATTGGGTTTGTGAGAGTATATAGCATGATGTGTTCACATTCTTGTAAAGCCACTAGTACGCACAGCGTTTCGGGCAGGTCCTTAATCTAACTGATAATATTAAGCTGGTAACTTGTAGCAAATTTGACAAAGATTAGTAGGCACATTAAAACATATTGATAGCACATATAAGATAACAGCAATGATCACAATGGTAAAGTTGTATGGCTTAGGTACATATATATTGAGGGATTGAGTAGTACACAATATATGTTCAATATAACAACCATGATCTCAGATGATTTCAATGATTACAATGGTAAAGTTATATGGCTTAGGAACATAAATTGGGGAACTGAGTAGCACTAGATACACTGCGAGTTTGAAGCACTAGGTAGGAAACTATACAGATGAAATTAGGTACTTTTTGTTTTGTTTTTGAATAAGGCAAAAGTTTGACAGCTTTTCAAATTGTTAGGGTGTAAGTTATCCTCGTGTTATTACTCGTGTATTCCACCTTTTTTGTCCCTAGGATATTTCTCACATTCCGGCAGAGCATCATTTTGGTACCCTGGTACTTTGATTTGTCTTCGGGTCAAAGCACCCTATCTTCATCAATCCGACCAAAGGAGGATACAGAGGGCCATAGTTCCTCTAGCACGGACTACGTTGCTGAGTTGGGACCTCAACAGCAGTTCTTGTCACCAGTTCACACTCGCACCCCTACACGTCGGTCAGAGATGATGATATTTACTTAGGTAGGGAGTTAATTAGCTTTCTTTTTTCAGAGCACAAAGATCGCTAATTCTGTAAGTATCATATTTCATTTAGTAGGAAAACCCTTGCTTCTGTCCTATAGAAACTCGGCAAGGTATCCCTACATTCTTGGACTACCTTATTCACTTTTGAAACAATTAAATGTTTCATTTGTTTTAGAAACTATAGGTTTCATTTATTTAGTAGGATTTTCTTGCCCTTATTCTCTTACATTGTGTACCGGGTACAAGATTTCTTGCGCTTTTGGTTGACTAATCATTTACCATACTAAGATTAACATTAATTGTTAAATTACCACAGGATAGTTACCAGTTGCCACGTCATCCTGTTACTGATACTTACATTATCACCAGTATATTCATTGTACATTTATTTGCTATTTTTCACCATGTTTCGTCTCCCAGCTTTTCGTAATGACCCAGCAGGTGAAATAGGGAACTTAAGTCGTGCCAAAAGGGCCGAATTACAAACTCTTGCACACGAGTATCACCTAGATGTTCCCCATGGAGCCAACAAAAATGACTTGCATCATCTTATCTTGGATTACCTATTAGACGAAGGAAAGATAGACTCTGAAACTCACGAAAACTATTCTATTGCAGATAAACATGCTCTGGCAGCTATGAAATTGAAGCTCGAACTAGCCAACCTAGAGCGAGAACAACAAAACGAAGCTCTCCAGATAAGGGAACGTGAGGCAGCCCTAAGGAAAGAAGCACGAGAAAGAAAGGCTGTCATAAAGAAAGAAGAACAAGAACACGAGATGGCCCCCTCAAAGAACGTGAGGCTACCCTACTCCGTGAGCGGGAAAGAGAGCAGCTTGAAGCAAGAAAACGTGACCTGGAGATACATCATGAGCACAGTAAACAGCTAGCTGATAGTGCTCTCGAATATTTTCGACAAGAACTCGCTTTAGAAACTTCACACCACACTCAGCACCAACAAGGTACAGCTTGTCTTCCTGTAAGTTTCAATGTCTCCCATGCAAGTAAGTTAATGCCACCATTCGTTGAGACAGAGATAGACATGTTTTTCACCACTTTTGAGACCCTAGCTAAAAAACTTTGCTGACCTGCAGATCAATGGTCTACCCTTCCCAGAGTGCATCTCACAGGTAGAGCTGCAGTTACTCTCAGTACCTTAGCGTCTGAGAATGACTACCAGACCCTGAAGCAAGCAGTTTTGGACGCCTACCTTCTCTCCACCCAAAGCTACAGACGAAAATTCCATGATTATCTAAAGGCAAGTACCACCACCTTTTTAGAATTTGCCAATACAAAGAAAAGATATTTCATGAAATGGCTGGAAGCAGCACATGTCTCTACATTTTCAGAACTCGTCAACCTCATTCTAGTTGAAGAATTCTTTAGATGTGTTTCCCCCTTCCATCCGTTTATATTTAGCAGACAAAGAAGAAACCGAATACATCAAATGTGCGAAGTCGGCTGACACCTACAGCCTCATACACCGGCTTACACCAGAACCACCTTCCAATAAGAAATCTTGGTATAGTTATGAAAAAGTGAGTACCGATCAAGCGAGCTCTCGATTGTATTGTAAGTATTGCAAACTCTATGGACATACCATGGATAAATGTGGGAAAGCTCAATACAAAGGCAATATTGAAACTACTAAACCCAAACCGACTCCTCCTAAGTCCGGTAAGCCTGTAATGAATGTTGGTGTTCCTGATAATGATCTTTCTCTCTTCAGCAAACACCTGTATCCTGGAACTGTCTCTGCCAACGGTACAGATTCGGAGGGACGTTTCAAATTGAAGATCTTGAGGGACACAGCGACTCTTCAATCAATAATATTGAAATCGGCTGTGCCTAACGTCACCTACACCGGGGAAACCGTCCTTATCACTGACCTCACTGCTACCACTCTGTATCCACTCGCCAGAGTCCACCTGGATTGTCCTTTCGTGACCGGTGAAGTCCAAGTCGCCATCAGGGAAAAGCCTTTTCCCATGCCTGGAGTGCAACTTCTCCTGGGCAATGAATTGGCTGAAGATCTGCAACCTTTCAACCTGATCATCATGGACAAACCCCCAGGTGTGTACCTCTGTAGTGGACATCTCCCATCTTTAAGTATGTTCCAGCAGAGGTCCAAGAGAGTGATGAAGTTTCTCCTCCGGTTTTGGTGACCACCCGTGCACAAGCTGCACGCCCGCAACCAGCTGACTCTACTGCTACCGCTGTCCCTCAAGACCATCAGAATCTACCACCGAATCTTACTATGTTGGAGTTCCGTAAGTTACAGAGGGAGAATCCTTCATTAACACCATTATTCTTCCAGGCTGAGACTCAACCTGACAGTATCCCTGGGTTCTTCCTAGAGAATCAGTTGTTCTACCGCAGGTACAGACCCAGTAAGCTGAAGGAGGATGACGATTGGGCAAATGTCGAACAACTAGTGGTTCCCATAAGCCTACGGCCCGATATTCTACACCTGGCCTACGGAGCACTTTCTCACTATGGTTTTCACAAAACCTATCACGGAATCAGACAAGAATACTACTGGCCAGGTATGGTTAAAGATGTCAAAAGTTACGTGCAACAGTGTCATACATGTCAGATGGCAGGTAAACCTAACATCTCTATTCCCAAGGCTCCATTGACTCCTATCCAGATGCCTGCGGAACCTTTCCACAGACTCATCATAGACTGTGTTGGTCCTTTACCCCGGACCAGTTCTGGCAACGCCTATATACTAACTATCCTGTGTCCTACCACCAGATTTCCCATGGTGAAAAACTATTGAAGATCTTCACCCAGTATGGATTTCCAAGAGAGGTTCAAAGTGACTGTGGCACCAACTTCACCAGTGATCTCTTCAAGAAGACACTGGAAGAGTTCAACATCACACAGGTATTGTCCAGCCCCTATCATCTTGCTTCACAGGGTTCTCTTGAACGTTGTCATCAGACTATTAAAGCACTCCTAAAGAAATTTTGCAATGAAACCTTGAAGGACTGGGATAAACAACTTGACCTCATCATGTGCATTTTCAGAAGTCTCCCCAATGAGTCTCTAAGAGTATCTCCTTATGAGATGCTCTACGGACGTAAGTGCCGTACTCCTCTCAAAGCTTTTAAAGACTCTCTACGTAATGCCACCTTCAGTGACCCTCAGAATGTACCCCAGTTTCTTCAAAACTTAAAGCACCTTCTAGAGAGAGTACGTAAATTTGCTAATAAATAAATAAATAAATGTTTATTTAGGTAAGGTACATACATAAAGAGATTTTACAAAGTTTGTTGGGTTAATAGATAGAGCTAGTACATACTAATTAATAAAAATTATTAATACAAAACATGACCTTGAGAAGAAGTATAGGTTAGGAATTGTCTCCAAAGAATTACTCATTATTGCTGTCTAAGATAATTAGACGAGCCAAAACTAAATGCTACGAAGATAAATTTACCCAAATAAAGAGCAACATTAAACAAACTTGGAGAACCATTTCTCAAATATTGGGATCAAAGAAGTCTTTAAATAACAAACCGACTCTCCTGTCTAATAACGATGGTCAGCTTTCAGCCTCTGATTCTGCTATTGAGTTCAATAGGTTCTTCTCTTCCATTGGTTCATCCCTTGCAAATGATATTCCATCTTCCAGTACAGACATTAATGACTATCTTTCAGGTAACTATCCACAGTCTCTGTACCTAAAGCCTATTAATTCCACTGACGTCAATGAGATAATCCTTTCCCTTAAAACCAAGTCTGGTGCCCTTGAGGAGATACCAACTTTAATTTACAAAAAAGCCTCCAGATATTTAGCCCCTGCTATTGCTTTGCTCTTCAACAAGTCACTTGAACTCCAAACCTTCCCAGATATTCTAAAAAAAGCGAGAGTAACGCCTGTCCACAAATGTGGTAATCTCACAGATGTTAACAACTACAGACCTATATCTATCCTGCCAAACTTGTCAAAAAATTTTGAAAAACTAATCTATAAGCAGCTTTACTCATATCTAGCCAAACTCAATATACTTAGCCCTTGCCAATATGGCTTCAGACCCAAAAAAAGCACTAACGATGCACTTATTAGTATGCTTAACTCGATTCATACAGCTCTTGATAAAAATGAGTTCCCTGTTGGGTTGTTTGTGGACCTGCGTAAAGCTTTTGATACTGTCAACCACCAAAACCTTCTTCTTAAATTACATCATTATGGAGTCAGAGGACACTCCCTACAATACCTCAAATCCTACCTTACTGACAGGCTCCAATATGTTTCTGTGAATAATACAATTTCTCCCACCCTACCCATCAACATTGGTGTTCCCCAGGGCAGCATACTTGGCCCTCTCCTCTTTCTCATCTACATTAATGACCTTCCAAATGCCTCCCAACACCTCAAACCAATTCTATTTGCTGACGACAGAACCTTCATTTACTCCAGTCCTGATCCCCTTGCTCTAAATGCCACAGTAAATACTGAGCTAAATAAAGTCCATCTGTGGCTAACTGCCAACAAACTCACCCTTAACATTGACAAAACCTTCTATATTCTGTTTGGCAATAAATCCTCTAATCAAATAAATCTCAAAATAAACAATACCCAAATTTGTAACAAATTAGATGGCAAATTCCTTGGCATTCTCATTGACCACAAGCTGAATTTCCAGGGACACATTCTAAACATATCAAAAAAAGTTTCAAAAACTGTGGGCATTCTTTCTAAGATCAGATATTATGTACCACGCCCTGCCCTGGTGACTCTATTACTCCCTTATCTATCCATATCTCAACTATGGTATTTGTGCTTGGGGCTCTACTACCCAAAATCACTTACGTCCTCTAATTACTCAACACAAAGCTGCTATTAGGACAATATCCAATTCTGGCCCCAGACATCACTCGGTACCCCTACTTAAATCTCTGAATATGTTAGACATTAAGTCACTGCACATTCTCTCATGTGTATTATACATATATAAAACGCTAAACTATAATGCTAATCCTGATCTCAAAAGCTTCATAGAAGGTTGTATCAGAACCCATGAGCATCACACCAGAAATAAATACAGTTTTGATATTCCTAGAGTACGACTTAATCAAACTAGAAATGCTCTACAAATCAAGGGGCCCAGAATGTGGAATGACCTTCCCAACCATGTTAAAGACTGTACCTCTCTCAACCAGTTTAAGTTAAAAGCGAAGCTATACCTAATAAATTCCCTGTAACCTACCTTACCCTTCTATTGTCATCAATGTCTGTTTTTTTCTTTAAAGAGCGCTGTTTGTCGATATAATTGTATTTGTGCTGCCTTTTCATCTATGTTTTCATTTCTTGTTTTCATTCTACTCATTATGCTCAATTAGTATTAAGCTTGTCATTTAAGTTTATCATGCCCGAAACGCTTTGCGTAATAGTGGCTTTAGGCATTGTATGTACTAGCTCTACCTATAAGTCAACCAATCCTTGTAAAAATTTATTGTATGTACCTTACCTAAATAAAATTGTATTGTATTGTATTGTATTGTACAATGCCTAAAGCCACTATTACGCAAAGCGTTTCGTGGCTTTAGGCATTGTATGTACTAGCTCTATCTATTAACCCAACAAAATTTGTAAAATCTTTTTATGTATGTACTTTACCTAAATAAACATTTATTTATTTATTTATTTATTAGCAAATTTACGTACTCTCTCTAGAAGGTGCTTTAAGTGTCAGTGCACTAACACTGAGTCAGTGCCTTCCAACTCAGAAATGACAATCTATTGAAAGCTCAGGAGAGGACGAAGACCCATTTTGACCAACGCAGCAATATAAGGAAATTTAAACCAGGAGACTTCGTGTTGGCATATTTTCCTATCCCAGGTTCTCCATTGCAAAACAAGTTTTCAGGACCCTACTGCATCAAGGAGTGCAGGAACAACCACAACTACGTTCTTGAGACTCCAGATAGGCGGCGGAAGACCCAATTGTGCCACGTCAACCTCCTGAAGCAGTATCAAGGTACTCCCCCCACTGTGTTGGTATCATTATCCACATTTAAAGGTCCATACCTCCACAGTGAGACCTTCCTTGCTTCTCCTCCCGAAAGCACTAACACTGAGTCAGTGCCTTCTAACTCGGAAATCCTAACTGATCTTCATACCTATTTGCAGGATAGTAATAGTGCTCCTCTCATCAAAATCTTCAAGGAACATCAGAAGTTGTTCAGCGATGATCCACAGGAGTGTAATGTGGTTCAGCACGATATCCAGCTACTCCCTGACACCCGGCCGATCCGTCAACCTTTCTACCGAATCAGCCCGAGCAAAAAGGAAGTTATGCGTACTGATCTCTATACCTCCTGGATCATGGGCTGGCCACCCCTTGTGAGTCCCTTTGGGCCTCACCCTGCATCTTGGTGCCGAAACCGCACGGTAAAGTGAGGCTGTGTACCGACTACAGGAAATTGAATCTTGTGACTGTCAAGGATGCTTACCCATTACCTAGAATAGATGACATCCTTGACGCCATTGGTAATGTTCGGTATTTACCCAAACTAGACTTACTCAAGGGATACTACCAAGTGTGTTTGACAGCGAGCTAAGGAAATATCTGCCTTCACCACTCCTTTTGGCCTTTACAGATATGAATGCCTTCTATTTGGACTATGTAATGCCCCGACCACCTTCCAGCGAGCTGTCAACCGCGTCATCCATGGCTTAGATCACACCTACGCCTACTTGGATGAAATCGTTGTGGCAACTAACACCTGGAACGAACATCTGCTCCAGCTGCAACGATTGTTCGCCAAGCTCCTGACAGCCGGCCTCACCATCAACTTGGGCAAGTCCACCTTTGCTAAAGGTAAAGTGCGCTATCTAGGTCATGTGATAGGGAGTGGCAGCCTAGCTCCGTTAAACATACACACCCAAGCCATCCAGCATTACCCACAGCCTACCACCAGGAAGCAGCTCCTGCGCTTCCTTGGTCTTGCCTCATACTACCGTAGGTTTGTGAAGAATTTTAATATGGTAGCGACACCATTGATCACTTTAACCAGACCCAAGCAATGGTATCATTGGACCATTCAGCAAACCATTGCTGAATTTTTTATTAGTAGTAGTATTATTATTAACAGGAGAAGTGGGGGGGGGGGGAAATGATTCACATGTCCACATTCCAATGCCCAGTTCCCAAGGCTGGGGGGAGGGGGGCACTATACACCACGCACCTCCGGCGGCAGCTTGTCGAAGGCGAAAGTGGAGCCTAGGCAGTTTGTCATGATAATTAGTGATGGCTCTTATTTTGATTATGATTCCGTAATCCAGTTAAGCCTTTATTCTTAATTTATATTACAATGCTGGTAAAATACACTTCTTGATGATGAGTATGGAATACAAATGAACTCATTGTGTACCCTATACTCATAGGATGAGTATAAGGTACAAAATAAACAACCACTCACATGATGAGTATGGGTTGCACAAGAAACTATCGCCCAGAGGATGAGCATGGAGAGTTAGGTAAACAAAGATTCACACGATGAGAAAGGGTTAAAAAATAAAAAATATTATACACGTGGAAGATACTGGTGGGCCAAGTACCAAATCTACAAGGTAAAATAACAACATACTGGAGTGAACGATATGGGAGAAAATGCCGAATAGAGCCAGTGAAGAGTAGGGGTGCCATAGGCGCAATCGGAGAACACTGTACAAACATCAGAGGACCACAGTTGTTCAACACCCTCTCAGCGAGCATAAGAAATATTGCCGAAACAACCGTGGACATCTTCAAGAGAAAACTAGATCATTTTCTTCAAGGAGTACTGGACCAACCGGGCTGTGTACAAAACCTTCGACATAATAGCATGTTTGTTAAAAACTACCTACTGTATTAACAATTTGCATTTAACATAGATAAATCCTTACATTTAAGAGTTTAGAAATAAATGATATTTTCCAACTTACAGTAAAACAATGTTAGAGTATTATTACAGTATTTAAATATATTAGATTATTTACCTGGCAATACCAAGAATGTCGTTTGGCATGTAGGACTCCTTAAAAAGTTTGACAGGTGATGAGTATGATAGAGGGTAGAGATTAGTTTGTAGAAAAGGTAATGTTTTTGGACATGTGATTTTTTTATGTAATATTTTTCATCATTCAATATGCATGCCATATGTATTTTAGGATTTTTTGAACATGACACAGTTAGGAACCTTCCATTTAATATACATTACTGATAAGGTATCATAAAGGCACTTTCCAAATAATATATGGCACAAAACTGGTATTAGGTTTAGGTTTCTATTTGAAAACCTATTTTTAGGTTTTCAAATAGATGTAAAAATATTCTTACTTGAGTTTTCAGGCTCTAAGTAGTGGAAATGTGATCTTGAACTTTTTTGTCACAAGCGAAGATACCACCAGAATAATGTAGGTTTCTGATCCCTCTGGAATGATACTTATTAAATTATGAATGTTCATTGTGTGAGACATTTTGATGACATTTAAACATCATTTCACTTAAAAACTAATTCAACTACCCCAAGCTGGCATACACATCATAATCCCTCTTATTCTAAATGACAATGTATATAGTGAAATAAAAATAATTCATTAGTAAAGCTTTAGTCCATATACAAAAATTCAACTGAAGTTGAAAGGCAAGTAATAAAGGTGTAATCAGTTAACAGTTAAAAAGAAAATCTGATGGAAAGTCGCATAACACCATATAAATATGTGCATATTTTATTTATTTGAACATCCTATTTTAGTCTAGTAAGATTGAAAATATTATACAGTGCTGTGTTTGTAGTACTACAAACATATTAATACACCTTATCACTATACCTTAACAATAATGAGCAGAATTATATATTGGTAACTTGAATAATTACCTCCCAACTTTGTTGTAACGATACAGTCTCCTGTGGCCATCAATATGTACAGCCACAGGTGTTGTATCACATACAAGACACTCATTGTCAGATTCTCCTTTTATTCTCCCGGGTTCATGCTGATGGAAACGCTATTCAAAGAAGACTCTTTTTGTTGTCTCAAAATTGATGGGACCATGCTAGGATGTAAAATGTGTTAAGCAAAAGTAAGTAATTATCAAAAGAAGGTGCCAAGCTGTGGAATGTTAAGTAATAGACTATAAATACCTACAGGAAATGAAAATATACTTACATGAGCATTACATAAAAAGAGAAATTGTTAAAGAGTGGTAATCTATTTCCATTTGACACTTTGACAATAATAACAATGCATTTACTTAGTAACAAACTTAGTTTCAAGTTTATTACTCTAATTTAATACTTGCACAATTGAAACAGTAATGGTATGAAAACTTACACGACCTCGTGAAGCACCAAATAATTCCAGTGAACTAATTAATGTCTGAAGAGAAGTTCCAGGACTGCTTCTTTTGAGAAAATGCCAGGAATCCAATAGATTTATGCTGTAGAAAGTGATACTATTTCTTCCTGTTGAATAAAAACCAGACTGGTGCATGGTTTTCCCAAGTTCTTCATCTACATATCCGCACTTGAACTTCAACTATTGGTGTATATAGATCATGCCTACCTGCCCCCCCTCCCCCCCCAAAAAAAAAGATTAAAGTAAAACAATTTTATTTGGAAATTGTATATTGATAGCCATTCAAGTGTGGCTATTAATATACGTGTAAACCGACCCATAAGCAATTTTCTGTATTGTTTATGTTATTTCAAAATATTTATTTGATTTGTGAGGTAAAGGAGAAGCATTGCCAGACATGTGGCTTTATTGATCAAATAATTACAGTACAGTTACATCCTGCAATAACACAAGCCATATAATATACAATACTTATAATGAATAAACAGTGCTTAAACTATATATAATAATAAGCAAACTACACATGACTAACGCTAGAACTAATAGAAATTAAACTAGGAGTCAACATTCAACTAACCTGTACACAAACACGACCCAGCTGATCTGACAACAACAAAACAGTGAAGCGAGCATCCATCCGGGTACAATAATATAATAACACTTTTGCTACATTCACCCCATCTAGCTTTAAGTAACATAAAGTAACGTAAAGGGGAGCCGGTCGGCCGAGCGGACAGCACGCTGGACTTGTGATCCTGTGGTCCTGGGTTCGATTCCAGGCGCCGGCGAGAAACAATGGGCAGAGCTTCTTTCACCCTATGCCCCTGTTACCTAGCAGTAAAATAGGTACCTGGGTGTTAGTCAGCTGTCACGGGCTGCTTCCTGGGGGTGGAGGCCTGGTCGAGGACCGGGCCGCGGGGACACTAAAAAGCCCCGAAATCATCTCAAGATAACCTCAAGAAGACATAGTCCAGAAGATGAGCAGGGGTACTGCGTGTCCTTCCAGATCATCGAAGGGACTCCTGCAATGTTAAAGTCTCCAGTGTTCCAGTCGGTTCCTGCATACCACCTTCTCGAGGGAGTGTTACGTCAGAGAAAGGTTCCCAATTAGCTGTTTCTAGGTTAGGTGGTTCGGAACGAAGTAGTTCAGGATGAGGTGGGTTGGGATTTACCCAAGCTTTCGCAATCGCTGGGTGATGCTGTTGAATGTTGAGATTGGGGTCCAAACTCTCGCAGCCCTCTGTGACCATGGGTGCGAGGTGTCTTAATGATACAATAGTAATCCTGCCATCTGGGAACTTGACATGGGCATATTCCGGATTCACGTCTACGACCTCAACCTCATCAACTAGAGAATCATTTTTGCTTTGCCGCACCTGGCGTTTTTGGAGGACAGGGCCTCTGCAAGCAAGCCACGTAGGTAGAGTTCCCCCTGAAGTAGACCTTTTTGTTTGCCGGAAGAATCGTTCATGTGGTGTACAATTTGTAGAGGTGCACAACAGTGATCGAATAGAGTGGAGTGCATCAGGAAGAACAACTTCCCATTGGGATACAACTAAGCCTCTCGTCCTAAGAGCTAGCAGCACTGTCTTCCAAATAATCCCATTGTTCTTCTCAGCCTGGCCATTTCCAGGCTGAGAAGATACGAGCTAGATGGTGTTGTGATTGCGAAGTCGGATTGCGAAAGGGATCTGGGAGTTATGATTAGTAAGAATTTAAAACAAAAGGATCAATGCATAAATGTTCGTAATAAGGCAAATCGGACACTTGGATTTATTAATCGCAGCATTAGTAACAAGACACCTGGTGTGGTTCTCAAGCTATATCTTGCTCTAGTTAGGCCCCATTTAGATTATGCAGTTCAGTTTTGGTCGCCATATTATAGAATGGATATAAATTCACTTGAACGTGTCCAGCGTAGGATGACTAAGTTAATTCCCCAAATTAGAAATCTTTCATATGAAGAAAGATTAACAAAGCTTAAGTTGCATTCACTGGAAAGGCGAAGAGTTAGGGGTGACATGATAGAGGTTTACAAGTGGATGAATGGACATAACCGGGGGGGATATTAATAGGGTATTAAAAGTATCAACACAGGACAGAACACGAAACAATGGGTATAAATTGGATAAGTTTAGATTTAGGAAAGACTTGGGTAAATACTGGTTCAGTAACAGGGTTGTTGATTTGTGGAACCAATTGCCGCGTAACATTGTGGAGGTGGGGTCCCTCGATTGTTTCAAGCACGGGTTGGACAAGTATATGAGTGGGATTGGGTGGTTATAGAATAGGAGCTGCCTCGTATGGGCCAATATGCCTTCTGCAGTTACCTTTGTTCTTATGTTCTTATGTTCAGAACAGTGTACATTATACAGAACAGTGCACAGTATCTTATCTTGAGGTTATCTTGAGATGATTTCGGGCTATAGTGTCCCCGCGGCCCGGTCCTCGACCAGGCCTCCACCCCCAGGAAGCAGCCCGTGACAGCTGACTAACACCCAGGTACCTATTTTACTGCTAGGTAACAGGGGCATAGGGTGAAAGAAACTCTGCCCATTGTTTCTCAATGGCACCCGGGATCGAACCCGGGACCACTGGATCACAAGCCCAGTGCGCTGTCCGCTCGGCCGACCGGCTCCCTACAGAACAGTGTACAGTATACATAATATACATAAGTATACAGAACAGTGTACAGTATACATAACCCCGTACAGTATGCAGAACGGTTTACAGTATACAGAACAGTGTACAGTATACAGAACCCTGTACAGTATACAGAACAGCATACAGTATACAGAACAGAGTACAGTTGTTATTAATTAGCTACTTGTTGTTATTATGAATTTGGTTGCTGTTATGGGGAGTATCAAGTATTAAAGAGAAGGGCCAGCAGTTAGAATCAAGATGTATCACAATTATAGGCCCAGCCCCCAATAAGAACATCAACAATATTTAGTAACTGGCTTAAGGTCAATACGTCAGCCTAGAGGTTTGATCACTGATTCCCTACACAGGAAGAATGGATTAAAAAACTAATTAATTAATTAAACTAATTAATTAAAACCTTTAAAACTAACTTATTTATTAACCCCTCTTAACAACCCCGCATATACATTAACAACAATAACAATAACTACTTTACGACACTATCTTACGTTAAAAGCCTTGGTCCACATAAGCAGGATAAAAGGTTTTACAATTAGGACAAGGTAGGGTAAATTCTACTAGTAAAGAACTCTAAAGCTTGAAGCAGCTTGGGGAAGTGAGTACCACGTGGGACCCTATCTCAACACAACACTTAGGGATGCCCAAAACACTGGCTTATACTACACAATATCTACACCAATCTCCTAGACCTAGCTAGTAGCACGGTTACACAGAAAGGTACTTATCTTTGTAGGTTACAGTAACTTAAAGTAAGGGAAAGGGAGAAGGAGGAGGAGAATCGCGGCAGAGCCCCAATAGGAAGGCCTTGACTCCACACAGCCTGAACAGAGAAGAACGCGAGCTTGCAGACTGAGCTCTCTCCAGCTGAATCGATGCCGGCCGAATACTCAGCTAATCGTACAGCAGACTGTTACGGCCCTACTGGGACGCAACTGGTTTCTTCTCTGATGGTAGTAGAGTTTGGGAATCCGGCCCCAAGTTAGTAGAAGCTTTCAAGGGGTGTGTTCCGTAACGCAAGTTAAATTAAAGGGGGAGGGATACAAATGTTCTAGTTTTTCTGATAAATATTTCCACCACCATGTATAAATAAATAACAGTCACACACGGGGATTATAACTACACAATTATGTACAGATTCGTCTTCCTCCGAAGACATTGGATGCTCAACGGTGCTCACTCTGGGTAGCCCTGGTTCCTTCTTCCGGGGCCCACGATGAATCCACTATGACTCTATGACGAATCTACCCTGGCCACAGGCCAGCCAAATCACAGTCCCACTGGGTGCTTCGTCGTGGAGGCCTTCAACCACAATCCAGCCTGTAGCTGGCAGGTACAGATCAGCTCTGCTGTGTAAGCCACTCCACGACCGATACTAGGGTTGCGAGCCCTAGGCAGGAGCCTTGTGTGACCCACTGATCACTCTCCTCACTAAGCACCACAGTGGCTAGTCTCTTCCACCAGCCAGCCCCGGATAAGGTGATTCCCGACACTGCCACGCCTCAGGCAGTCTATTACACTCTCAACAGAGGTCATCCGGGGGTGACTCACAGCTTCTTCAAAGCAGACTGGTGAAGAGACCTTGGGTAGACTGGTCCATCGTCCAACACAGCAGTCCCAGGTCGACTCTGCAATCAGATACGTCATTAATACTGGGACGCTCTAGGGAACCTCACTTACAGGCTTAGACACAAACGTCCACTTTTTTTTTTTTTTTTTTTTTTTTTTTTTTTTTTTTTTTTTTTTTTTTTTTTTTTTTTTTGAGATATATACAAGAGTTGTTACATTCTTGTACAGCCACTAGTACGCGTAGCGTTTCGGGCAAGTCCTTAATCCTATGGTCCCTGGAATACGATCCCCTGCCGCGAAGAATCGTTTTTTCATCCAAGTACACATTTTACTGTTGCGTTAAACAGAGGATACAGTTAAGGAATTGCGCCCAGTAAATCCTCCCCGGCCAGGATACGAACCCATGACATAGGGGTGACATGATAGAGGTTTACAAGTGGATGAATGGACATAACCGGGGGGATATTAATAGGGTATTAAAAGTATCAACACAGGACAGAACACGAAACAATGGATATAAATTGGATAAGTTTAGATTTAGGAAAGACTTGGGTAAATACTGGTTCAGTAACAGGGTTGTTGATTTGTGGAACCAATTGCCGCGTAACATTGTGGAGGTGGGGTCCCTCGATTGTTTCAAGCACGGGTTGGACAAGTATATGAGTGGGATTGGGTGGTTATAGAATAGGAGCTGCCTCGTATGGGCCAATAGGCCTTCTGCAGTTACCTTTGTTCTTATGTTCTTATGTTCTTATAGCGCTCGCGGAACGCCAGGCGAGTGTCTTACCACTACACCACGGAGACCTCTTCATTCCATATATGGCGTTGCTGTCTAAGCGCCACCTCACCAGAGGTCAGCAGCGGCTATGTTATGAGCTGATTAAGACGGGAATCCAGCACCTGTGGCCGGTATATCCCGTCCTCACTAGATGGCGTTGTCCATTTGGAGTGGGTTTCGGGAGCGGACTCACAGATGGCCTTGTCGTCACTGCTCCGTGCTCCGACGCTGGACTCGGGTCCGTAATACAGACCTCAATCCAAGTTTACTCAGACCTACTTTACTAATACTTTCTAATCATTTGTAAATATAGTTGATAACTAGTTTAATCAATAATAATCAACAACAAGCTCAGTCTTTTAATGCTCTATGAGAACAAGATTCGTCTTACAGCTGACAAGGAAGCTAGGAACAAACGCACTTCATCAAGCGCATCAAATTTTTATTTATTTATTTATTTATTTATTTATTTATTTATATATATACAAAACGGTACATTGGGTTTGTGAGAATACATTGAATAGTACAGTACTAGTACATTGAGTACATTGAATAGTACTTTAAATAATGTAAAGTCACTTATTTAGAGTTCAATTTGACCTCTGGTTTCCCACTAAGAAATCCAGGGTCGTAACAACAGTATACAGAACAGTGTACAGTATAGAGAATCCCGTACTGTATACAGAACAGTGTACAGTATAGAGAATCCCGTACTGTATACAGAACAGTGTACAGTATACAGAACAGTGTACAGTATACAGAACAATGTACAGTATACAGAACAGTGTACAGTATAGAGAATCCCGTACTGTATACAGAACAGTGTACAGTATAGAGAATCCCGTACTGTATACAGAACAGTGTACAGTATACAGAACAGTGTACAGTATACAGAACAATGTACAGTATACAGAACAGATGTACAGTATAGAGAATCCCGTACTGTATACAGAACAGTGTACAATATACAGAACAGTGTACAGTATACAGAACAATGTACAGTATACAGAACAGTGTAACAGTGTACAGAACAATGTTACAGTATACAGAACAGTGTACAGTGTACAGAACTCTGTACAATATACAGAACAGTGTACAGTATACAGAACTCTGTACAATATACAGAACAGTGTACAGTATACAGAACAGTGTACAGTATACAGAACAGTGTACAGTATACAGAACAGTGTACAGTATACAGAACAGTGTAAAGTATACAGAACAGCGTATAGTATACAGAACAGTGTACAGTATACAGAACAGTGTACAGTATACAGAACCCCATACAGTTATAGAGAACAGTGTACAGTATACAGAATAGTGTACAGTATATAGAACAGTGTACAGTATACAGAACAGTGTACAGTATACAGAACCCCATACAGTATACATAACCCCATACAGTATACAGAACAGTGTACAGTATACAGAACAGTGTACAGTATACAGAACCCCATACAGTATACAGAACAGCGTACAGTATACAGAATAGTGTACAGTATACAGAACAGTGTACAGTATACAGAACCCCATACAGTATACAGAACAGCGTACAGTATACAGAACAGTGTACAGTATACAGAACAGTGTACAGTATACAGAACAGTGTACAGTATACAGAATAGTGTACAGTATACAGAACAGTGTACAGTATACAGAACAGTGTACAGTATACAGAACCCCATACAGTATACAGAACCCCATACAGTATACAGAACAGTGTACAGTATACAGAACAGTGTACAGTATACAGAACAGTGTACAGTATACAGAATAGTGTACAGTATACAGAACAGTGTACAGTATACAGAACAGTGTACAGTATACAGAACCCCATACAGTATACAGAACAGCGTACAGTATACAGAACAGAAACACAAATGGGAATAAAGCAATAACTACAGTAAAGAACGCATAAAAACATGTACTAATACAAGCCAATACCGGGCACAGGTAAAGTACATAATACACCGGAACACACACAGACCGGGCAAGACAAGCTAGACCTACTCTCACATGCACACACAGTGGAAACAAAAACCGGCACACGCAGGAACCGGGGAGGAGAAAACCCATCAGCACACGCATTCACACAAGAACAAACCCGGCCCATACAATCACACACACAACCGGAATGCGCAGGAACCAGAAATACACAAACATGAGAAATAGGGTATCAATAAGATCAAATTAAAAAAGAAAAAAAATCCATGAACTCCTCGCGCCATATAAAACAATAGGCACATAAATACAAAAATATAGAGAAATAAAGTAATAACAGAACATAAATCAGTAACAGAGCAAGTCACAATGCACACGACACTGACGCAGGGAGGACAGGACAGGGCAAGCCAGGAAGGCTACACGGAAACCCTAAGAAAACCGTCACATACAGCAATCGGGAAATGGTACCGACACCTCACACACGCACACACAACTACACCCCACCGGAACACACAGGAACCGGGAAGAACGGTGCACTCAGTATTCTTGTGCTGCACCAGGAGCAGCACAAGAACACAACACACACAACCCACACCACCAACTGCCGAGGAGGCACGAAGGAGGGTGAGGGGAAGACAAAAAGGAAAACCCATCTACATCAATAACCCAAACCCAACAACCCGGACCCCAAGCCAAGCAAGTACCCCAACCATGGCCAGACGCAAGCACCCCTCAGCCACCCATTCAAACCTCCACCGGTGCCAGAGCATCACCCCGAACATACACATTTGTGAACCAACCACACAAATTCTGCCGGAAAAGCACGCCACAACCACCACCAGGTAGACCGCAGTCGCCCCCGCAGAAACCCCAGGACCCGAGCAAGCCCATAGCCCCTCACGCCGCCAATCCGACAAACAATTAATACACATAATCGGCAAGGCAAGACATTCAAAGTATTTCGGAGCCTCCGGGAACCCGGAGGAAAGAAAGAAACAGAAACAGTAAAATATCACCCCGCTACTCGGGCCCACAAAACACCCCAATCACATCACACAACCAAACAATCAAACTCTGAACACGCACACAAAAGTAAAACACATGTAACTGAGACTCACACAAGCCACAGAGCACACATTCCACAGAATCGCGCAACCCAAGCATGCATAAACGATCATCGCCGGCAACGACAGATGCAACATACGAAAGAGAAATTCCCTCTGCCACGACACCTAGAACCGGTTTAGGCGAATTAAGTTGAAAACACACCCCCCGAGGCCGCCCTCGTGTAATCCCACAACAGTTGACTGACCAGTGTCGTGTTCATTATGAAGCAATTACAGGAACAGATGAAAACTAAATCTGCTGTAAAATAGAAAGTAATTATAGCAAAACACAACAATATATAATATAACAATACAATAAGAGCTTACAAAGTATTGAGTCTGCTAAAATTAGAGAATAATCATGGCAAAACACAACAAAAATGCAAGTAAACAAAAGAATTGAAACAATTAGAGGTAGAATTAAGGTCACTAGATAGCCATGGAGGATACACAAGTTTGGTGGAGAGAACAAAAAATCAGTAGAGACTGTCAAGATAAATATATAAAAAAATTTGACAAATGATAATTGTAAAGTAAAATAATCTTAAAGATAATAAATTTTATTTAGCTTAGTTTTAACCTATAATTAGTATGAACTTAATTAAAAGAACAAAAATGAGATCAATAATTGATTTCAATAAATGACAAAGATCAATACAAATAAATTTAAAATATAAATGGAATAGGGTAAGATTAGATTTAAGAGTAAAATTTTACAATGAAACTGAGGTAGATGCTTGCATAAGTGCATGGAGACTTGATGGATTATTTAGGAAATTATATGAATGAGAGAACATTAGGTAAATGGTATCGTGACATTCTTATCTATATGCTTACTGATATTGATCCTGATCGAAATCTTCTGTCCCATATCCACACTAATCAGCACATTGATCATCATTATTGCAGGTATTACACAGCAAATCTTGCAAAAAACAAACTCCTAAATAGCACCTGCTTATCAGTTTACAATCAAAATGTTAGGTCACTTGGTAAACATTTTGATGATATAAATGCACTACTTACAGCACTAGGTACTAAATTATCGTTCATCATTTTAACAGAAACTTGGCTAAGTAATGATTATACCCAACTCTACAATTTAGCTGGTTATAAAGCCATTCATAACTGCAGGCCTAACAAAAAAAGTGGCGGTACAGCAATATATTACAAAGATACCTTCATTTGCAATAGTGTCATTAGTGATAGAGACGACTATTGTGAATATACCTTTGCCAAGTTCTCCAGTAAATCCCTTAAATCCTCCCTGATAATCGGTGCCATCTATAGATTTCCTAATACCAACATAGCTTTATTCTCTGACAATGTAAGGAATCTTATCATAAATAACAATCTCAACAAAAATCACATTATTCTGGGAGGTGATTTCAATATTGACCTGGGTCTTCAAAACAACCCTCAAGTTGACTATTTCCGTAACAGCATGCACTCCTGTATGCTAATCCCCACAATCACCAAGCCCACCCGAGTCACTCAAACATCTGCCACTACCCTGGATCACCTATGGACAAATATAACAGCTCCCCTTACATCTGGGGTAATTTACGACAGAACAACTGACCACTATCCTACTTTCCTCATAGCAAACATTGACATATCACCACCAGAAACCAAAAAACTTTCATTCAGGCTACATAGTGAATCAGCTTCAGGCAATCTCTCTAATGCACTTCACAATATTAACTGGGAATCTGAATTTAATAATTCACAGGATATAAACTCATCAACTAACCTCGTTCTCTCCAAAGCTCTAAGCCTCTACAACACTCACTGTCCCCTCCTTACCAAACAAGTAACTGATAAAAGAAAAAATAACCCGTGGCTCACAAGTGGCATAATTAAATCAATCAACAAAAAACATGGATACGAAAAGAAATTTAGGAGTGGCCTAATTTCAATGGAAGTAGTTAAAAGGTACTCATCAGTGCTTACCAGTATCATAAGAAAAGCAAAACTTTCATATTATGAGACTAGATTCAAAGAAGCAAAAGGCAACATGAAAAGCACATGGAATACCATCTCTAACATCCTGGGAACTAAACAACACTCCCACAACCAGATAACACTCTCTAAGGATGGCCTTACACTGTCATCTGACTTAGAAATGGCGAATGAATTTAATAGCTTCTTTTCATCGATTGGTGCTAACCTTGCAAGTAAAATCCCACAGACTCAGACACATATCAACACATATCTCTCAGGCAGCTATCCAAACTCTCTTCTCCTTTCACCAGTCAGCCCGACAGATGTTGTGTCCATCATACACTCACTAAAAACCAAAGCTGGGAACATCAGTGAAATCCCATCCATTGTATACAAGAGCGCCTCCCACGCCCTTGCGCCACCTATAGCTCTGCTGTTCAACAAATCCCTTGAGTGTCATATCTTCCCTGATATCCTTAAAAAAACAAGAGTAACGCCAGTTCATAAAGGAGGTAATCCGGCAGACATAAACAACTAAAGATCAATATCGAACCTACCCATACTATCAAAAATATTTGAAAAAAATATCTACAAACAGCTCTACTCCTATCTCGTAAAATTCGACATTCTTAGCCCCTGTCAGTTTGGCTTCCGCTCTCAAAAGAGTACCAACGATGCAATTATTAGTCTCCTTGATATAATTTACTCTGCCCTTGACAAAAATGAGTTTCCAATTGGACTCTTCATTGACCTGAGAAAGGCCTTTGATACTGTTAATCACGATTACCTCTTATGTAAACTCCATCATTATGGAATCCGAGGCCATGCACTGGACTATATCCAATCCTATCTTAGTGATAGACACCAATATGTAGCCATCAATAATATAATCTCTCCCATTCTACCAATAACGTTGGAGTGCCTCAGGGCAGCATCTTGGGACCCCTACTATTTCTTATATACATTAATGATCTGCCTAATGTCTCTAACATTCTGAAACCTATTTTGTTTGCTGATGATACTACCCTCATTTACTCCAACCCCAACCCACATACACTAAATGATGTTGTTAATAATGAACTAAAAAAAGTCCACTTATGGATGTCAACCAACAAACTAACACTTAACATAGAAAAGACCTACTACATCCTATTTGGAAGCAAATCTACAAATGCAGTTCAGCTTCAGATTGACAATGTAAACATTAGCAATAAAAATGATGGAAAGTTTCTTGGCATATTCCTAGACAAGAGACTCAACTTCAGTACCCACATACAACACATAACTAAGAAAGTCTCTAAAACAGTTGGTATACTCTCCAAAATCAGATATTATGTTCCTAACTCTGCTCTCATCTCTCTATATTATGCACTAATCTATCCCTATCTCAACTATGGTATCTGTGCATGGGGTTCAACCACTGCAAACCACCTCAAGTCCATCATCACCCAGCAAAAATTTGCTATCAGAATAATATCAAATTCTGCTTTCAGACAACACACAGCCCCCTTGTTTAACTCCCTAAACATGCTAAACATAATCTCACTCCACAAATTCTCTTGTGTCAACTACATTTACAAAACCCTGTTCTTAAATGCAAATCCTTGTCTGAAACTCTTCCTGGACAGATGTAATAGGACCCATTATCACCATACCAGAAATAAATATCTCTTCGATATCCCCAGAGTTAAACTTAATTTGTGTAAACACTCTATGCAAATAAAGGGACCCAGTTTATGGAACTCACTCCCTACTGAATTGAAAAGCTGTCCAACTTTTACATCATTCAAAATCAATACTAAAAAGTACCTAATTTCATCTTCATAGTTTTTCTCTTTTTGCCTTAAAATTGCACTGTATCTATTGCTACCCAATCTCCCAACCTTTTTGTTCCCAATTTGAACATCTTTACCATTGAGATCATTGCTGTTTTCTTATATGTGCTGCCATTCTATTGTATGGTGTTTATAAATCTTGTTTATCTGTATCTTTTGCTACCCAGTCTCCCAATCTTTATGTACCCATTTTGAACATCTTTACCATTGTGATCATTGCTGTCTTATATGTGCTGTCAATCTGCTGTATGGTGTCTATTAATCTTGTTTAAATTACTAATCAAGCTGTCAATGTAATCAATCAGAGCTTTAATATAACAATGTGCTTTAATATACCTACTTATCTTTCTCATCTCATTTTTCTCTTGTAATGTATCTTTCATTTATCAATTCTGATTGAAATTACCTACTTAAAATTATCTGCTAGATTAAGGACCTGCCCGAAACACGTGCGCGTACTAGTGGCTTTACAAGAATGTAATTACTGTACTATCCAATGTATTCTCACAAACCCAATGTACCTTCTTGTATATATAAATAAAAATAAAAAATAAAAAAATAAAATCTGTAGCAATTTTCTCATGTAAATATTTCTGGTGTTAGAATTCTAGTTAATGTCTGAAAATTATTGTCATGTATTTGCTATTTTGATAAGTATGAAATAAACCTTTCGAAATTTGTTATTATCAAAACCGCACCCCGGGTGGGCTCGAACCACTAACCTTTCGCTTAACAGCCGAACGCGCTAAACCAATTGTGCCACAGAGGCTTGTCGGCCGTGGTAAATAACTTATTAATAATTTATTATAATTAATAAGTATAATATTAAATATAATTATTAATTATAATATTTACCTTCGACATGTTTAAGGAAAATAATATAATTATTAAATACATATTTATTTATTTGTTTAGTTATATATATACAAGAATGAATATTGGGTTTGTGAGAGTATATAGCATGATGTGTTCACATTCTTGTAAAGCCACTAGTACGCACAGCGTTTCGGGCAGGTCCTTAATCTAACTGATAATATTAAGCTGGTAACTTGTAGCAAATTTGACAAAGATTAGTAGGCACATTAAAACATATTGATAGCACATATAAGATAACAGCAATGATCACAATGGTAAAGTTGTATGGCTTAGGTACATATATATTGAGGGATTGAGTAGTACACAATATATGTTCAATATAACAACCATGATCTCAGATGATTTCAATGATTACAATGGTAAAGTTATATGGCTTAGGAACATAAATTGGGGAACTGAGTAGCACTAGATACACTGCGAGTTTGAAGCACTAGGTAGGAAACTATACAGATGAAATTAGGTACTTTTTGTTTTGTTTTTGAATAAGGCAAAAGTTTGACAGCTTTTCAAATTGTTAGGGTGTAAGTTATCCTCGTGTTATTACTCGTGTATTCCACCTTTTTTGTCCCTAGGATATTTCTCACATTCCGGCAGAGCATCATTTTGGTACCCTGGTACTTTGATTTGTCTTCGGGTCAAAGCACCCTATCTTCATCAATCCGACCAAAGGAGGATACAGAGGGCCATAGTTCCTCTAGCACGGACTACGTTGCTGAGTTGGGACCTCAACAGCAGTTCTTGTCACCAGTTCACACTCGCACCCCTACACGTCGGTCAGAGATGATGATATTTACTTAGGTAGGGAGTTAATTAGCTTTCTTTTTTCAGAGCACAAAGATCGCTAATTCTGTAAGTATCATATTTCATTTAGTAGGAAAACCCTTGCTTCTGTCCTATAGAAACTCGGCAAGGTATCCCTACATTCTTGGACTACCTTATTCACTTTTGAAACAATTAAATGTTTCATTTGTTTTAGAAACTATAGGTTTCATTTATTTAGTAGGATTTTCTTGCCCTTATTCTCTTACATTGTGTACCGGGTACAAGATTTCTTGCGCTTTTGGTTGACTAATCATTTACCATACTAAGATTAACATTAATTGTTAAATTACCACAGGATAGTTACCAGTTGCCACGTCATCCTGTTACTGATACTTACATTATCACCAGTATATTCATTGTACATTTATTTGCTATTTTTCACCATGTTTCGTCTCCCAGCTTTTCGTAATGACCCAGCAGGTGAAATAGGGAACTTAAGTCGTGCCAAAAGGGCCGAATTACAAACTCTTGCACACGAGTATCACCTAGATGTTCCCCATGGAGCCAACAAAAATGACTTGCATCATCTTATCTTGGATTACCTATTAGACGAAGGAAAGATAGACTCTGAAACTCACGAAAACTATTCTATTGCAGATAAACATGCTCTGGCAGCTATGAAATTGAAGCTCGAACTAGCCAACCTAGAGCGAGAACAACAAAACGAAGCTCTCCAGATAAGGGAACGTGAGGCAGCCCTAAGGAAAGAAGCACGAGAAAGAAAGGCTGTCATAAAGAAAGAAGAACAAGAACACGAGATGGCCCCCTCAAAGAACGTGAGGCTACCCTACTCCGTGAGCGGGAAAGGAGCAGCTTGAAGCAAGAAAACGTGACCTGGAGATACATCATGAGCACAGTAAACAGCTAGCTGATAGTGCTCTCGAATATTTTCGACAAGAACTCGCTTTAGAAACTTCACACCACACTCAGCACCAACAAGGTACAGCTTGTCTTCCTGTAAGTTTCAATGTCTCCCATGCAAGTAAGTTAATGCCACCATTCGTTGAGACAGAGATAGACATGTTTTTCACCACTTTTGAGACCCTAGCTAAAAAACTTTGCTGACCTGCAGATCAATGGTCTACCCTTCCCAGAGTGCATCTCACAGGTAGAGCTGCAGTTACTCTCAGTACCTTAGCGTCTGAGAATGACTACCAGACCCTGAAGCAAGCAGTTTTGGACGCCTACCTTCTCTCCACCCAAAGCTACAGACGAAAATTCCATGATTATCTAAAGGCAAGTACCACCACCTTTTTAGAATTTGCCAATACAAAGAAAAATATTTCATGAAATGGCTGGAAGCAGCACATGTCTCTACATTTTCAGAACTCGTCAACCTCATTCTAGTTGAAGAATTCTTTAGATGTGTTTCCCCCTTCCATCCGTTTATATTTAGCAGACAAAGAAGAAACCGAATACATCAAATGTGCGAAGTCGGCTGACACCTACAGCCTCATACACCGGCTTACACCAGAACCACCTTCCAATAAGAAATCTTGGTATAGTTATGAAAAAGTGAGTACCGATCAAGCGAGCTCTCGATTGTATTGTAAGTATTGCAAACTCTATGGACATACCATGGATAAATGTGGGAAAGCTCAATACAAAGGCAATATTGAAACTACTAAACCCAAACCGACTCCTCCTAAGTCCGGTAAGCCTGTGATGAATGTTGGTGTTCCTGATAATGATCTTTCTCTCTTCAGCAAACACCTGTATCCTGGAACTGTCTCTGCCAACGGTACAGATTCGGAGGGACGTTTCAAATTGAAGATCTTGAGGACACAGCGACTCTTCAATCAATAATATTGAAATCGGCTGTGCCTAACGTCACCTACACCGGGGAAACCGTCCTTATCACTGACCTCACTGCTACCACTCGTATCCACTCGCCAGAGTCCACCTGGATTGTCCTTTCGTGACCGGTGAAGTCCAAGTCGCCATCAGGGAAAAGCCTTTTCCCATGCCTGGAGTGCAACTTCTCCTGGGCAATGAATTGGCTGAAGATCTGCAACCTTTCAACCTGATCATCATGGACAAACCCCCAGGTGTGTACCTCTGTAGTGGACATCTCCCATCTTTAAGTATGTTCCAGCAGAGGTCCAAGAGAGTGATGAAGTTTCTCCTCCGGTTTTGGTGACCACCCGTGCACAAGCTGCACGCCCGCAACCAGCTGACTCTACTGCTACCGCTGTCCCTCAAGACCATCAGAATCTACCACCGAATCTTACTATGTTGGAGTTCCGTAAGTTACAGAGGGAGAATCCTTCATTAACACCATTATTCTTCCAGGCTGAGACTCAACCTGACAGTATCCCTGGGTTCTTCCTAGAGAATCAGTTGTTCTACCGCAGGTACAGACCCAGTAAGCTGAAGGAGGATGACGATTGGGCAAATGTCGAACAACTAGTGGTTCCCATAAGCCTACGGCCCGATATTCTACACCTGGCCTACGGAGCACTTTCTCACTATGGTTTTCACAAAACCTATCACGGAATCAGACAAGACTACTACTGGCCAGGTATGGTTAAAGATGTCAAAAGTTACGTGCAACAGTGTCATACATGTCAGATGGCAGGTAAACCTAACATCTCTATTCCCAAGGCTCCATTGACTCCTATCCAGATGCCTGCGGAACCTTTCCACAGACTCATCATAGACTGTGTTGGTCCTTTACCCCGGACCAGTTCTGGCAACGCCTATATACTAACTATCCTGTGTCCTACCACCAGATTTCCCATGGTGAAAAACTATTGAAGATCTTCACCCAGTATGGATTTCCAAGAGAGGTTCAAAGTGACTGTGGCACCAACTTCACCAGTGATCTCTTCAAGAAGACACTGGAAGAGTTCAACATCACACAGGTATTGTCCAGCCCCTATCATCTTGCTTCACAGGGTTCTCTTGAACGTTGTCATCAGACTATTAAAGCACTCCTAAAGAAATTTTGCAATGAAACCTTGAAGGACTGGGATAAACAACTTGACCTCATCATGTGCATTTTCAGAAGTCTCCCCAATGAGTCTCTAAGAGTATCTCCTTATGAGATGCTCTACGGACGTAAGTGCCGTACTCCTCTCAAAGCTTTTAAAGACTCTCTACGTAATGCCACCTTCAGTGACCCTCAGAATGTACCCCAGTTTCTTCAAAACTTAAAGCACCTTCTAGAGAGAGTACGTAAATTTGCTAATAAATAAATAAATAAATGTTTATTTAGGTAAGGTACATACATAAAGAGATTTTACAAAGTTTGTTGGGTTAATAGATAGAGCTAGTACATACTAATTAATAAAAATTATTAATACAAAACATGACCTTGAGAAGAAGTATAGGTTAGGAATTGTCTCCAAAGAATTACTCATTATTGCTGTCTAAGATAATTAGACGAGCCAAAACTAAATGCTACGAAGATAAATTTACCCAAATAAAGAGCAACATTAAACAAACTTGGAGAACCATTTCTCAAATATTGGGATCAAAGAAGTCTTTAAATAACAAACCGACTCTCCTGTCTAATAACGATGGTCAGCTTTCAGCCTCTGATTCTGCTATTGAGTTCAATAGGTTCTTCTCTTCCATTGGTTCATCCCTTGCAAATGATATTCCATCTTCCAGTACAGACATTAATGACTATCTTTCAGGTAACTATCCACAGTCTCTGTACCTAAAGCCTATTAATTCCACTGACGTCAATGAGATAATCCTTTCCCTTAAAACCAAGTCTGGTGCCCTTGAGGAGATACCAACTTTAATTTACAAAAAAGCCTCCAGATATTTAGCCCCTGCTATTGCTTTGCTCTTCAACAAGTCACTTGAACTCCAAACCTTCCCAGATATTCTAAAAAAAGCGAGAGTAACGCCTGTCCACAAATGTGGTAATCTCACAGATGTTAACAACTACAGACCTATATCTATCCTGCCAAACTTGTCAAAAAATTTTGAAAAACTAATCTATAAGCAGCTTTACTCATATCTAGCCAAACTCAATATACTTAGCCCTTGCCAATATGGCTTCAGACCCAAAAAAGCACTAACGATGCACTTATTAGTATGCTTAACTCGATTCATACAGCTCTTGATAAAAATGAGTTCCCTGTTGGGTTGTTTGTGGACCTGCGTAAAGCTTTTGATACTGTCAACCACCAAAACCTTCTTCTTAAATTACATCATTATGGAGTCAGAGGACACTCCCTACAATACCTCAAATCCTACCTTACTGACAGGCTCCAATATGTTTCTGTGAATAATACAATTTCTCCCACCCTACCCATCAACATTGGTGTTCCCCAGGGCAGCATACTTGGCCCTCTCCTCTTTCTCATCTACATTAATGACCTTCCAAATGCCTCCCAACACCTCAAACCAATTCTATTTGCTGACGACAGAACCTTCATTTACTCCAGTCCTGATCCCCTTGCTCTAAATGCCACAGTAAATACTGAGCTAAATAAAGTCCATCTGTGGCTAACTGCCAACAAACTCACCCTTAACATTGACAAAACCTTCTATATTCTGTTTGGCAATAAATCCTCTAATCAAATAAATCTCAAAATAAACAATACCCAAATTTGTAACAAATTAGATGGCAAATTCCTTGGCATTCTCATTGACCACAAGCTGAATTTCCAGGGACACATTCTAAACATATCAAAAAAAGTTTCAAAAACTGTGGGCATTCTTTCTAAGATCAGATATTATGTACCACGCCCTGCCCTGGTGACTCTATTACTCCCTTATCTATCCATATCTCAACTATGGTATTTGTGCTTGGGGCTCTACTACCCAAAATCACTTACGTCCTCTAATTACTCAACACAAAGCTGCTATTAGGACAATATCCAATTCTGGCCCCAGACATCACTCGGTACCCCTACTTAAATCTCTGAATATGTTAGACATTAAGTCACTGCACATTCTCTCATGTGTATTATACATATATAAAACTTTAAACTATAATGCCAATCCTGATCTCAAAAGCTTCATAGAAGGTTGTATCAGAACCCATGAGCATCACACCAGAAATAAATACAGTTTTGATATTCCTAGAGTACGACTTAATCAAACTAGAAATGCTCTACAAATCAAGGGGCCCAGAATGTGGAATGACCTTCCCAACCATGTTAAAGACTGTACCTCTCTCAACCAGTTTAAGTTAAAAGCGAAGCTATACCTAATAAATTCCCTGTAACCTACCTTACCCTTCTATTGTCATCAATGTCTGTTTTTTTCTTTAAAGAGCGCTGTTTGTCGATATAATTGTATTTGTGCTGCCTTTTCATCTATGTTTTCATTTCTTGTTTTCATTCTACTCATTATGCTCAATTAGTATTAAGCTTGTCATTTAAGTTTATCATGCCCGAAACGCTTTGCGTAATAGTGGCTTTAGGCATTGTATGTACTAGCTCTACCTATAAGTCAACCAATCCTTGTAAAAATTTATTGTATGTACCTTACCTAAATAAAATTGTATTGTATTGTATTGTATTGTACAATGCCTAAAGCCACTATTACGCAAAGCGTTTCGTGGCTTTAGGCATTGTATGTACTAGCTCTATCTATTAACCCAACAAAATTTGTAAAATCTTTTTATGTATGTACTTTACCTAAATAAACATTTATTTATTTATTTATTAGCAAATTTACGTACTCTCTCTAGAAGGTGCTTTAAGTGTCAGTGCACTAACACTGAGTCAGTGCCTTCCAACTCAGAAATGACAATCTATTGAAAGCTCAGGAGAGGACGAAGACCCATTTTGACCAACGCAGCAATATAAGGAAATTTAAACCAGGAGACTTCGTGTTGGCATATTTTCCTATCCCAGGTTCTCCATTGCAAAACAAGTTTTCAGGACCCTACTGCATCAAGGAGTGCAGGAACAACCACAACTACGTTCTTGAGACTCCAGATAGGCGGCGGAAGACCCAATTGTGCCACGTCAACCTCCTGAAGCAGTATCAAGGTACTCCCCCCACTGTGTTGGTATCATTATCCACATTTAAAGGTCCATACCTCCACAGTGAGACCTTCCTTGCTTCTCCTCCCGAAAGCACTAACACTGAGTCAGTGCCTTCCAACTCGGAAATCCTAACTGATCTTCATACCTATTTGCAGGATAGTAATAGTGCTCCTCTCATCAAAATCTTCAAGGAACATCAGAAGTTGTTCAGCGATGATCCACAGGAGTGTAATGTGGTTCAGCACGATATCCAGCTACTCCCTGACACCCGGCCGATCCGTCAACCTTTCTACCGAATCAGCCCGAGCAAAAAGGAAGTTATGCGTACTGATCTCTATACCTCCTGGATCATGGGCTGGCCACCCCTTGTGAGTCCCTTTGGGCCTCACCCTGCATCTTGGTGCCGAAACCGCACGGTAAAGTGAGGCTGTGTACCGACTACAGGAAATTGAATCTTGTGACTGTCAAGGATGCTTACCCATTACCTAGAATAGATGACATCCTTGACGCCATTGGTAATGTTCGGTATTTACCCAAACTAGACTTACTCAAGGGATACTACCAAGTGTGTTTGACAGCGAGCTAAGGAAATATCTGCCTTCACCACTCCTTTTGGCCTTTACAGATATGAATGCCTTCTATTTGGACTATGTAATGCCCCGACCACCTTCCAGCGAGCTGTCAACCGCGTCATCCATGGCTTAGATCACACCTACGCCTACTTGGATGAATCGTTGTGGCAACTAACACCTGGAACGAACATCTGCTCCAGCTGCAACGATTGTTCGCCAAGCTCCTGACAGCCGGCCTCACCATCAACTTGGGCAAGTCCACCTTTGCTAAAGGTAAAGTGCGCTATCTAGGTCATGTGATAGGGAGTGGCAGCCTAGCTCCGTTAAACATACACACCCAAGCCATCCAGCATTACCCACAGCCTACCACCAGGAAGCAGCTCCTGCGCTTCCTTGGTCTTGCCTCATACTACCGTAGGTTTGTGAAGAATTTTAATATGGTAGCGACACCATTGATCACTTTAACAGACCCAAGCAATGGTATCATTGGACCATTCAGCAAACCATTGCTGAATTTTTTATTAGTAGTAGTATTATTATTAACAGGAGAAGTGGGGGGGGGGAAATGATTCACATGTCCACATTCCAATGCCCAGTTCCCAAGGCTGGGGGGAGGGGGGCACTATACACCACGCACCTCCGGCGGCAGCTTGTCGAAGGCGAAGTGGAGCCTAGGCAGTTTGTCATGATAATTAGTGATGGCTTATTTTGATTATGATTCCGTAATCCAGTTAAGCCTTTATTCTTAATTTATATTACAATGCTGGTAAAATACACTTCTTGATGATGAGTATGGAATACAAATGAACTCATTGTGTACCCTATACTCATAGGATGAGTATAAGGTACAAATAAACAACCACTCACATGATGAGTATGGGTTGCACAAGAAACTATCGCCCAGAGGATGAGCATGGAGAGTTAGGTAAACAAAGATTCACACGATGAGAAAGGGTTAAAAAATAAAAAATATTATACACGTGGAAGATACTGGTGGGCCAAGTACCAAATCTACAAGGTAAAATAACAACATACTGGAGTGCACGATATGGGAGAAAATGCCGAATAGAGCCAGTGAAGAGTAGGGGTGCCATAGGCGCAATCGGAGAACACTGTACAAACATCAGAGGACCACAGTTGTTCAACACCCTCTCAGCGAGCATAAGAAATATTGCCGAAACAACCGTGGACATCTTCAAGAGAAAACTAGATCATTTTCTTCAAGGAGTACTGGACCAACCGGGCTGTGTACAAAACCTTCGACATAATAGCATGTTTGTTAAAAACTACCTACTGTATTAACAATTTGCATTTAACATAGATAAATCCTTACATTTAAGAGTTTAAAAATAAATATATTTTCCAACTTACAGTAAAACAATGTTAGAGTATTATTACAGTATTTAAATATATTAGATTATTTACCTGGCAATACCAAGAATGTCGTTTGGCATGTAGGACTCCTTAAAAAGTTTGACAGGTGATGAGTATGATAGAGGGTAGAGATTAGTTTGTAGAAAAGGTAATGTTTTTGGACATGTGATTTTTTTATGTAATATTTTTCATCATTCAATATGCATGCCATATGTATTTTAGGATTTTTTGAACATGACACAGTTAGGAACCTTCCATTTAATATACATTACTGATAAGGTATCATAAAGGCACTTTCCAAATAATATATGGCACAAAACTGGTATTAGGTTTAGGTTTCTATTTGAAAACCTATTTTTAGGTTTTCAAATAGATGTAAAAATATTCTTACTTGAGTTTTCAGGCTCTAAGTAGTGGAAATGTGATCTTGAACTTTTTTGTCACAAGCGAAGATACCACCAGAATAATGTAGGTTTCTGATCCCTCTGGAATGATACTTATTAAATTTATGAATGTTCATTGTGTGAGACATTTTGATGACATTTAAACATCATTTCACTTAAAAACTAATTCAACTACCCCAAGCTGGCATACACATCATAATCCCTCTTATTCTAAATGACAATGTATATAGTGAAATAAAAATAATTAATTAGTAAAGCTTTAGTCCATATACAAAAATTCAACTGAAGTTGAAAGGCAAGTAATAAAGGTGTAATCAGTTAACAGTTAAAAAGAAAATCTGATGGAAAGTCGCATAACACCATATAAATATGTACATATTTTATTTATTTGAACATCCTATTTTAGTCTAGTAAGATTGAAAATATTATACAGTGCTGTGTTTGTAGTACTACAAACATATTAATACACCTTATCACTATACCTTAACAATAATGAGCAGAATTATATATTGGTAACTTGAATAATTACCTCCCAACTTTGTTGTAACGATACAGTCTCCTGTGGCCATCAATATGTACAGCCACAGGTGTTGTATCACATACAAGACACTCATTGTCAGATTCTCCTTTTATTCTCCCGAGTTCATGCTGATGGAAACGCTATTCAAAGAAGACTCTTTTTGTTGTCTCAAAATTGATGGGACCATGCTAGGATGTAAAATGTGTTAAGCAAAAGAAGTATTATCAAAAGAAGGTGCCAAGCTGTGGAATGTTCAGTAATGGACTATAAATACCGACAGGAAATGAAAATATACTTACATGAGCATTACATAAAAAGAGAAATTGTTAAAGAGTGGTAATCTATTTCCATTTGACACTTTGACAATAATAACAATGCATTTACTTAGTAACAAACTTAGTTTCAAGTTTATTACTCTAATTTAATACTTGCACAATTGAAACAGTAATGGTATGAAAACTTACACGACCTCGAGAAGCACCAAATAATTCCAGTGAACTAATTAATGTCTGAAGAGAAGTTCCAGGACTGCTTCTTTTGAGAAAA
Organism: Procambarus clarkii; assembly: GCF_040958095.1. NCBI lineage: Eukaryota > Metazoa > Arthropoda > Malacostraca > Decapoda > Cambaridae > Procambarus > Procambarus clarkii. The sequence goes on from NC_091209.1 coordinate 1,377,881, forward strand.
TGCCAGGAATCCAATAGATTTATGCTGTAGAAAGTGATACTATTTCTTCCTGTTGAATAAAAACCAGACTGGTGCATGGTTTTCCCAAGTTCTTCATCTACATATCCGCACTTGAACTTCAACTATTGGTGTATATAGATCATGCCTACCTGCCCCCCCCCTCCCCCCCCCAAAAAAAAAAGATTAAAGTAAAACAATTTTATTTGGAAATTGTATATTGATAGCCATTCAAGTGTGGCTATTAATATACGTGTAAACCGACCCATAAGCAATTTTCTGTATTGTTTATGTTATTTCAAAATATTTATTTGATTTGTGAGGTAAAGGAGAAGCATTGCCAGACATGTGGCTTTATTGATCAAATAATTACAGTACAGTTACATCCTGCAATAACACAAGCCATATAATATACAATACTTATAATGAATAAACAGTGCTTAAACTAATATAATAATAAGCAAACTACACATGACTAACGCTAGAACTAATAGAAATTAAACTAGGAGTCAACATTCAACTAACCTGTACACAAACACGACCCAGCTGATCTGACAACAACAAAACAGTGAAGCGAGCATCCATCCGGGTACAATAATATAATAACACTTTTGCTACATTCACCCCATCTAGCTTTAAGTAACATAAAGTAACGTAAAGGGGAGCGGTCGGCCGAGCGGACAGCACGCTGGACTTGTGATCCTGTGGTCCTGGGTTCGATTCCAGGCGCGGCGAGAAACAATGGGCAGAGCTTCTTTCACCCTATGCCCCTGTTACCTAGCAGTAAAATAGGTACCTGGGTGTTAGTCAGCTGTCACGGGCTGCTTCCTGGGGGTGGAGGCCTGGTCGAGGACCGGGCCGCGGGGACACTAAAAAGCCCCGAAATCATCTCAAGATAACCTCAAGAAGACATAGTCCAGAAGATGAGCAGGGGTACTGCGTGTCCTTCCAGATCATCGAAGGGACTCCTGCAATGTTAAAGTCTCCAGTGTTCCAGTCGGTTCCTGCATACCACCTTCTCGAGGGAGTGTTACGTCAGAGAAAGGTTCCCAATTAGCTGTTTCTAGGTTAGGTGGTTCGGAACGAAGTAGTTCAGGATGAGGTGGGTTGGGATTTACCCAAGCTTTCGCAATCGCTGGGTGATGCTGTTGAATGTTGAGATTGGGGTCCAAACTCTCGCAGCCCTCTGTGACCATGGGTGCGAGGTGTCTTAATGATACAATAGTAATCCTGCCATCTGGGAACTTGACATGGGCATATTCCGGATTCACGTCTACGACCTCAACCTCATCAACTAGAGAATCATTTTTGCTTTGCCGCACCTGGCGTTTTTGGAGGACAGGGCCTCTGCAAGCAAGCCACGTAGGTAGAGTTCCCCCTGAAGTAGACCTTTTTGTTTGCCGGAAGAATCGTTCATGTGGTGTACAATTTGTAGAGGTGCACAACAGTGATCGAATAGAGTGGAGTGCATCAGGAAGAACAACTTCCCATTGGGATACAACTAAGCCTCTCGTCCTAAGAGCTAGCAGCACTGTCTTCCAAATAATCCCATTGTTCTTCTCAGCCTGGCCATTTCCAGGCTGAGAAGATACGAGCTAGATGGTGTTGTGATTGCGAAGTCGGATTGCGAAAGGGATCTGGGAGTTATGATTAGTAAGAATTTAAAACAAAAGGATCAATGCATAAATGTTCGTAATAAGGCAAATCGGACACTTGGATTTATTAATCGCAGCATTAGTAACAAGACACCTGGTGTGGTTCTCAAGCTATATCTTGCTCTAGTTAGGCCCCATTTAGATTATGCAGTTCAGTTTTGGTCGCCATATTATAGAATGGATATAAATTCACTTGAACGTGTCCAGCGTAGGATGACTAAGTTAATTCCCCAAATTAGAAATCTTTCATATGAAGAAAGATTAACAAAGCTTAAGTTGCATTCACTGGAAAGGCGAAGAGTTAGGGTGACATGATAGAGGTTTACAAGTGGATGAATGGACATAACCGGGGGGGATATTAATAGGGTATTAAAAGTATCAACACAGGACAGAACACGAAACAATGGGTATAAATTGGATAAGTTTAGATTTAGGAAAGACTTGGGTAAATACTGGTTCAGTAACAGGGTTGTTGATTTGTGGAACCAATTGCCGCGTAACATTGTGGAGGTGGGGTCCCTCGATTGTTTCAAGCACGGGTTGGACAAGTATATGAGTGGGATTGGGTGGTTATAGAATAGGAGCTGCCTCGTATGGGCCAATATGCCTTCTGCAGTTACCTTTGTTCTTATGTTCTTATGTTCAGAACAGTGTACATTATACAGAACAGTGCACAGTATCTTATCTTGAGGTTATCTTGAGATGATTTCGGGCTATAGTGTCCCCGCGGCCCGGTCCTCGACCAGGCCTCCACCCCCAGGAAGCAGCCCGTGACAGCTGACTAACACCCAGGTACCTATTTTACTGCTAGGTAACAGGGGCATAGGGTGAAAGAAACTCTGCCCATTGTTTCTCAATGGCACCCGGATCGAACCCGGGACCACTGATCACAAGGCCAGTGCGCTAGTCCGCTCGGCCGACCGGCTCCCTACAGAACAGTGTACAGTATAACATAATATACATAAGTATACAGAACAGTGTACAGTATACATAACCCCGTACAGTATGCAGAACGGTTTACAGTATACAGAACAGTGTACAGTATACAGAACCCTGCTACAGTATACAGAACAGCATACAGTATACAGAACAGAGTACAGTTGTTATTAATTAGCTACTTGTTGTTATATGAATTTGGTTGCTGTTATGGGAGTATCAAGTATTAAAGAGAAGGGCCAGCAGTTAGAATCAAGATGTATCACAATTATAGGCCCAGCCCCAATAAGAACATCAACAATATTTAGTAACTGGCTTAAGGTCAATACGTCAGCCTAGAGGTTTGATCACTGATTCCCTACACAGGAAGAATGTATTAAAAACTAATTAATTAATTAAACTAATTAATTTAAAACCTTGAAAACTACTATTTATTAACCCCTCTTAACAACCCCGCATATACATTAACAACAATAACAATAACTACTTTACGACACTATGCTTACGTTAAAAGCCTTGGTCCACATAAGCAGGATAAAAGGTTTTACAATTAGGACAAGGTAGGGTAAATTCTACTAGTAAAGAACTCTAAAGCTTGAAGCAGCTTGGGGAAGTGAGTACCACGTGGGACCCTATCTCAACACAACACTTAGGGATGCCCAAAAACACTGGCTTATACTACACAATATCTACACCAATCTCCTAGACCTAGCTAGTAGCACGGTTACACAGAAAGGTACTTATCTTTGTAGGTTCACAGTAACTAAAGTAAGGGAAAGGGAGAAGGAGGAGGAGAATCGCGGCAGAGCCCCAATAGGAAGGCCTTGACTCCACACAGCCTGAACAGAGAAGAACGCGAAGCTTGCAGACTGAGCTCTCTCCAGCTGAATCGATGCCGGCCGAATACTCAGCTAATCGTACAGCAGACTGTTACGGCCCTACTGGGACGCAACTGGTTTCTTCTCTGATGGTAGTAGAGTTTGGGAATCCGGGCCACCAAGTTAGTAGAAGCTTTCAAGGTGGTGTGTTCCGTAACGCAAGTTAAATTAAAGGGGAGGGATACAAATGTTCCTAGTTTTTCTGATAAATATTTCACACCACCATGTATAAATAAATAACAGTCACACACGGGATTATAACTACACAATTATGTACAAGATTCGTCTTCCTCCGAAGACAATTGGATGCTCAACGGTGCTCACTCTGGTAGCCCTGGTCCTTCTCCGGGGCCCACGATGAATTCCACTATGACTCTATGACGAATCCTACCCTGGCCACAGGCCAGCCAAATCACAGTCCCACTGGGTGCTTCGTCGTGGAGCCTTCAACCACAATCAGCCTGTAGATGGCAGGTACAGATCAGCTCTGCTGTGTAAGCCACTCCACGACCGATACTAGGGTATGCGAGCCCTAGGCAGGAGCCTTGTGTGACCCACTGATCACTCTCCTCACTAAGCACCACAGTGGCTAGTCTCCTTCCACCA